>NC_091468.1:11185377-11277877 GCF_027789765.1 Dendropsophus ebraccatus
TATATCTGGTATATTATACTATGTGTTATGTATATATGGTATATTATACTATGTGTTGTATATCTGGTATATTATACTATGTGTTGTATATCTGGTATATTATACTATGTGATGTATATCTGGTATATTATACTATGTGTTGTATATCTGGTATATTATACTATGTGTTATGTATATATGGTATATTATACTATATGTTATGTATATCTGGTATATTATACTATGTGTGTTGTATATCTGGTATATTATACTATGTGTGTTGTATATATGGTATATTATACTATGTGTTGTATATCTGGTATATTATACTATGTGTTGTATATCTGGTATATTATACTATGTGTTGTATATCTGGTATATTATACTATGTGTTGTATATCTGGTATATTATACTATGTGATGTATATCTGGTATATTATACTATGTGTGTTGTATATCTGGTATATTATCCTATGTGTGTTGTATATATGGTATATTATACTATGTGTTGTATATCTGGTATATTATACTATGTGTTGTATATCTGGTATATTATCCTATGTGTTATGTATATCTGGTATATTATCCTATGTGTGTTGTATATATGGTATATTATACTATGTGTTGTATATCTGGTATATTATACTATGTGTTGTATATCTGGTATATTATCCTATGTGTGTTGTATATATGGTATATTATACTATGCGTTGTATATCTGGTATATTATACTATGTGTTGTACGTTTGGTGGATCACACTACCTGACTGATATCTCTATTACGTATCCCACAATCCTCTGTCACCTAATCTTATCAAACAAGCTGCAAAATCCGTCTCCATGTAATGTATGTAAATGAATGCACAGTCATGCCGGCCTCCATGCGCCCACCACAGTTCACGACATCAGCTTTTATCTATATGAAGTTGGGACATTTTAATTTCTGGCCTTAATTAGGAATGATTCATCCAATGATGAGTCTATGACCAGTAGATAAACCAGGGAAGGCGTCAATGATACAAGAAGCTGTATAGGAAATTTAATTACAAGGGATGGATGCATCAATAATAATTTTCAGATCATTGTCATTGTCTATAAAATATAATTGAATGGCGCAAGGCACCCTGGTTATTCTGACAGTCCCGAGTTCTCAATCTGATTTAATGGTGGAGGTGAAGGGGATAAAGACAACTCCAGATGGGTATTCAAGATATACTAAGGTGTCACACTTACACGTAGTGTAATTTAACTATAGACTCTATAAACTACAATATGGACTAAGTATGGAGAGAGCGAAGGTTTATACTATGCTTAATGGGGTTAAAGTGCACTATTGGCGGATGATAAGTCAGGGTATGTTCACACTGAGGAATAGGTGAGGCGAAATTTCACTTAAAATTCCACCCTTTAGGGGAACCTGTCACCGGAGACGCGGGCACAGAGCCCGCCCAACCCCCGGTGCAGCCCCCGGATACTTACCCTTTCCGAAGAGTCCCGTTCCTGAAGCCGGTCCCGGGACGGAGATATCAGCACCCGAAGCCGTGCGCGTGCGCCGCTAAGATGTGTCCGACGCCCATAGAAAATGAATGGAGCCATCATTCGGCTTTGAGCTCTGATATCTTCGTCCCGGGACCGGCTCCAGGAACGGGACTCTTTGGAAAGGGTAAGCATCCGGGGGCTGCACCGGGGGGGGGGGGGGGGGCTGTGACAGGTTCCCTTTAAAATATGTACAGATCAGAGTCCCATTGTGTTCGGAATGTTGCACCACAGATCCATTTCCCGCCCAAAGAATTGAAATGTCAATACTTTGGGCGGATTCCGCTACAGAAATCCCATAGAAATCATTGGGGCTTTCAATTTCTGCGTTCCGCTTTAATTCCATTCAAATCCTGCTCGAATTACGCTCAGATTCCACGCCTATTCTGCCAGAGCTGAAGAAGAGGAAATTTCAAGCAGAAAACTGTGCTCTTAACTTCCTCGCCTATTCCTCAGTGTGAATATACCCTTAATAGAGCTGGTCCCCCACTAAGGACTTGGGTAGAGAGTAGATAGAAAAAGCAAACACATGTTCTTAGAGGAATTAGAGTTTTCTAACGCTTGATTTCCCAGCATAGTGGAGCTGATCATTTCTCCCATTGAGTAAAAAGAAGATCCTTATTATTGAGGTCAATGATCTCCCTGAGGAGAACGTTTCTGCCCTGATTGTAGCAACCTCCATCTGGAAAATCGTTTAAAGAGACAGTGTCATCAGAAAATGACTTATTGCTTAAATAATGTTTTCATTTTAAACATATTTTTCAAGAATTTTTGGTGACATTTTTACAAATTTTCCATTTTTCTATCTATATTAAAAAATAATTGGGGATAAAACTAAGCTGAGACTTCCTGTTGTGTCTGTGTTGATAAGGGGAGGCTGCTGTAAAGTGATCTGTACAGCATTGCAGTGTCATGTGACACCAGGAGATAGAGGAGGCAATAGGAGTTCCCTGTAAAATTACCCCCTCAAAGGTCACAGAGCATGCTCAGTAATGTTTTACATGCATCTCAAGAAACAGAGTCTGTCTATTGCCGTCTATGTTCACGAGTCTTGCTGTAAAGCATGTCACTGAATGCTGTTAAGAACAGCCCAGCCAAGATGGCCGCCCCCATAACAATGTACAAAAAGTGAAATAAAAAAAACATTAAAGTCAGAATACAAAAACAGATTAGAACAAGTTTTAGGTGACAAATTCCCTTTAAGTACAAACTCTGACACCATAGACCCACAATCCTCACACTAAAAGGATGGTTCTGACACTAGGTAAAGAGAAGCAAAAATACAGCCGAAGCACAGAGCATTGCTTACCTGTCTGCCCCAGTTGTGGAAAAAAAAAAAACACTAAAAATGTATTTGTTTTGTGTGTTTGTGGGTCTCGTCCTATGTCCGATAATCACTGTACTGTACTTCCTGTTCGAGCAGTTGCTCAGTACTACAGTTCCCAGAATGCATTGCTTTCCCGCAGCTCTCCATCACAGTCCTCCTGTCATGCCCCTTGTCTCTAGTCATGTATCTCTTCTTTATTCCAGGGTTCGGTGGTTGTTTGAAGGACATTAGTTTTACACAAGGTGTGGTAGTTAACATTGCGTCAGTGTCCAGATCGGCTGTCAGGGTCAGTCTGGATGGATGCCCGTCATCTGACAATTCTCTGAACTGCAGAGGAAATGACTCGACCATCATCTACACGGGGAAAGAGGAAAGTGTTCTTGACTACAGTGTGCAACCATTTACAGGTACGAAGAATAGAGGTCACGTATACAAAGTAATAAGGACAAGGGCAGCGATTGTGCAAATGAGATGTAAGAAAGCACCTGACTGCCATAGGGCAAAGCCTCCCTTTGCAGCATCAATGATTGAGAATCTAATGTTAAGTACTGGATCCCCGTGCGACGAGCTTTGTTTCAGGACTCATGTCCTTTCCTTATGGTACAAAATGTACTGAACAGATAAAGGGGGCAATTTATCAGTGATTTCAACAGAAAACTGTTGTAAAAAGTCACAAGTTTTTACCCAAGTCAGCGATTGCTCAAAAATTAGCAAAATAAATTTCCCCCAAAACCTACAAAAAAAGAAATAAAAGAATATTAATAATAATAATAATAATAATAATAATAATGTCCTGAATTTCCCAAAAGATTAAGATTTGAGAAAATGTGAAACGTATTTTTTTTATTTTTTCCAAATTGCTAAAAATGGTGTTATCTAAGAAAAAGTAATAGGCTAGTGTAACCCTAATCTGATTAAAAGTAACAAAAACTTAAAAGAAGTCCCACAAAAAAAAAAAGTCAGAAAGCCAGAGATTGGCAGGAAAATAATACTTGCCTATCCTTGTGCCTTGTAGCGCCGCTCCCGGGTCCCTTTGACAGCAGCAGGTGACTTGCAGCTCTTCCATCCAGCTGCAATGTTGCATACTCGGATGAGTTGTTGCCCACTAAGCTAAGCAGTGGCTGGTAATCGCTAAGATGGGCCATGCCATTGCAGTTGGAAGAGCTTGTGTACCAGTTTCCAATGGAAAATTTCTGACGGTGGTCAGTGGGAACCGGGAGTGACACAATGGAGGCACCAGGACAGGTAAGTTTAGGTTATTTACTATTTAGGCCAACGCTACCAATTGGACCAAACTTGAATTTTGGGGAAATTTTCTTATCTTTAATCACACAGTCACCCAGATATCCTAGAATTTCACAGCCCCGCTCTCTTCTTTCTTTCCTTCCTTTGTCACATCTGTTGTGTCATATTCAGTACACTACTTGATGTACAACAGCCCAGGAGTAAAAATCCAGAACAAATACGACAGACGTCTTCATACAAAGTTTTCTAGCAGTAATCGAGTCTGTGCAACTTTTTGCATTCTCAAGTCTTGTTACAAGGCAAAAATATAAAACAAATATATTTGTTTATCTGTTTATGCAAATTTTACAGAATATTTGTATCGTCTTATTGTGTCAAATGATGGAGGATCGGGAATGAGCTCTTGGAGTCGAGGTCGTTCTAAAGCAGCTGGTAAGTACTATATATGTCAATGTGGGTGCACACAGGTAGTTATTGCATATAATTTCTCATAAATGCTTGTACATTACAAGGGATTGCACACTGTTAGAACAAATTCAGGAAACAGCACCACACCTGTCTATAGGATGTGCCTGGTATTACACCTCAGTCCTATAGAAGTGAATGGGGCTGAGGTGCATTATGTATTGGAGAGGGAATAAGTAGCTGATGAGTGTGAGGTCCGACCCCTGAGAGCAAAGTCCTCTAGGGTCCAGTCTGCACTATACAACCTTTTATAGCCAGTGATTCACCAGGTGGTGAAGTGCAGAGAGGAAGATGAGACCAGCCCACACAGCACACTGGCCCCTCTGGCATTTGCCCAAACTACCAGTGGAAAGTCCGGCCCTACCTAGATCTCAAAGAAAATACAATTCGTATATTTCTGTGCTGTATAGTTCCAGACAGTGGACAGATTCTCCTGGAAGTTCTTCACCTTGATGGATATAGTGTGGAGGTGACCTGGAAAAAAACAACAGAGATCAGAGGAATCATTGAACGATATATTTTGACAGCAGAACCGGAGAACAAACCAAATGTTTTGAAGTCCGAAGCTGTATTTCTGGACACCACTCAGTACAATGGTAAGTCACAAAACTTCTTTGAGATCTTTGTGTCACTGGATATAACTTCATAAAAGTATGGATTATGGCACAGAGAGCATAGATATAGGGGGAAAAAATGCATTTTTTTTTTTTCTAAAAATGACAAAAATGTTGACAACCATGTTTTTGTGTAAGCAAAAAAAAATTATGCATTTTGATCTGTTTTATGATCCATTTTTCTTATAATGGAGGTCAATGGAAAAACAGATCTGAATCAAAACGGATGCACACAAATACATCAGTTTTTTCGTCCGTTTTCTACATAAATGGATATGGCCTCATAGTTACAGGGTGCAGTGTAGATCAACACATGTAATCTAGAACACAGGTGTCAAACTCAGGCCCTCAAGCTGTTACAAAACTACAATTCCCATCATGCCTGGACAGACAAAGCTAAAGCATCATCTGTCCAGGCATGATGGGAATTGTAGTTTTGCAACAACCGAAGCCGAAGGATCCCTGATCTAAAACCTGCTTTCCTTCATTGCCTTAGTATGTATTATTGACGTCTAGACGGCTGGATGATGGACATGTGGTAATATTACTGTACAAATATACTGACAGCAGTGTTCAATGGTCAACATGCATTTAAGATATGGCCACGGCCCAAAAACGTTCACATGTATTATCCCTGGCGCATCCTTTTCCTCTCAACCACATCCTATAAGAAATGATGAATAAACTTGTACCGGTCTA
Source organism: Dendropsophus ebraccatus (assembly GCF_027789765.1). Taxonomy (NCBI): domain Eukaryota; kingdom Metazoa; phylum Chordata; class Amphibia; order Anura; family Hylidae; genus Dendropsophus; species Dendropsophus ebraccatus. The sequence continues at coordinate 11,191,243 of NC_091468.1, forward strand.
TTTAGCCAATAAGCCAAACACATAAACAAGGCGTCACAGTCCGTCTACATATGACAGCGGGACGAGTTGGGGAAATAGCGCAGAGCGTCTTGATTTTTTTTTTCTCCCAAAGTCATTACATTTACGGCTTCTTTCTACGTGACCTTAACAAACAGCGTCTGACGCGTGTAAGTGCTCTCCGTGTGGTGATTCCTGCACTTAAGCACCGGGACTGGAGCCGTAGGGATGAAAAATGCGGCCATTCTGCAATAGCAAATGATAGTGGTATTAGTCCTTGACAGGTCCAAACCTTGGACTTTATCGCATGTAAAAGATGAAATACAGGTTACGTCTCCACAATTTTTTCACATAAAATATATTTATGATTTAGAGAAAAACAGGGTGACTCAACATCACTAAACTTGTCCAGAGGAAATAATTTAGTACACATTCTTCACGGTCCGAATACACCTCGCTATCAATCTGCTTAACTAGTACCGTATGGGGGATTGAATTTCTTATCCTTTAAAGAGGGTGGGGTAACAGGAATGGTTTGGGCAATAAGGGTTGATGGATTTACCAGGGGTCTCCCTCTCTCTTCGTCTGGCACTGCAGGAGTTAAATAGGAGAGCTTGTATATGGACGTGAAATGGCTGCAGGGTGATGGTTTTAGGCATTAAAGGAGAAATCAGGTGATTTCTAAAATCCCGAAGCTGGCAGGGGCAGGGGGGAAACTGATTACAAGTACTAACTTACCTCTCCCCGGCTGTCCTCGGGACCCCCGCCTGAATCCAGGATCCCCGGAGCTGACATGTCACGACCCAGCTGATTGACTGGCTGTTCAGCCAGTCAGTGACTGGGTCAGGACACCGCTCGGTCCATCAGTCGTGAGGCCTTCCGCTGGGGGTCCTGAGGCCGTTGCTGGTGCTTATCGCAGGCATGTGAAAATGTAAGTTCCTACTTGTAATCAATTTCCCCCCTGCCAGCTGCTGCATTTTTGAAATTGCCGGACTTTACGTAATGAAGTAAGTTAGATAAGAAATAAAAAAAGAGGACTGCATTCTTCCAAAAATAGTGCCACTCCTGTCCACAGGTTGTTCTGGGTATAGCAGCTACTCATGGACAGGTGTGGCTGCTGGAAGGAAGAACCCATGGATCTGTTTTTCTAATCCCAGCTACATAAGAAATTTGTCTAGACTAGAGATGAGCACATGTGTCCCACCACGGGTGTTGCTAGTCTGTACACCCCTCACAAAAACCTGTATTCAAGGTTTAGTGGTAATGAAGATATGTCTAAGTTTTGCCACTAGATGTTGCTACTATATATCTATGTACTTGTATATTGCACAGCTGTTGTGAGCAAGGGGTTATTGTCTCTCTGTGATCTGTGCACCAATGAGAGCTCTTTCTTTTTTCCACCTATCTCTATTCTCCTTTTCCCTTTGCACTCTCGTCTTTACCACTCATAGGAGTAATTACATACCCTGTAGGAAGTTGTCACAGGGGGAGAGGAAGTACACACCCACACTTAGGCATTCCAGTGTAGTCTAGTCTGGAGTGTGGCAGTGGACGGACACACATGGGGGACGCAGAGACTCTTTTCTTAAAAGCTACCCTTATTCTAGCTATGCAGTGCTAGAACACTCAAGAGAGGACAAGTCAGGGATCATCCCCAACCCATGCCGTTGAACATCTCTAAAGGTGAAAGACAGTATCCTAAAGCTAGAGGAACTGATCCGGATAGAGGAAAGTTGCTACAAGCCTACGTACTCTATCTTGCAGCACAGGTGTAACCAGATAATTTTGGCCATCTTGCTTAACTCAGGTAACAAGGACTGGGGCATGTGTTGCCTTTGTAAGACAAGTCACCCAACACTGCAGGGCAATAGGCGGTATCACGACAGAGGTCGAAACACGAGCACAAGTATTCTTCTACTCTCAAGTATTCTTCTTCTTCTAAAGTTTCGGCAGAGCACAGTACTAAATTGGGTTGGGAATCTCACGACAGACTCCTCTCCACTACTCTGAACTCACTGTACTTCTCAGCACGCAACCAAGTCAGCACAGCTCTTCTACCTCTAAAGCTCTCAGCACAGAACTTGTCTAGTCAAGTCAGAAGTCTGTTGTCAGCTGTTGTATTAAGTGTTCCTTCAGTATCTTTTCCACAGGGAAAGGATATAACTAGTCATCCTACAATAAACGCAGGTGTGCCTCCATACCTGTGTGCCCAAATGGCACTGGCGTCACTACAACCTACCATCCGGCTGAGCTATACTCCGACCAACCGCCACAGTAGTGGCGCCACAGTACCATCTGGCAAGTGACCGGTCGACCATAGCAGACCACACACAACTAGAGCATGCTTGAGTCTGATTGTTTGGCAGTTGATTACTGGTGGTTGAAGAAGTTGGATGCAGCTCTAGGCTATGTTCACACTAAGTAAAAAAAAAAAAAAAAAGGCGAGAGAGAAAAGAAGTCTGTTATTACCTCAATGGATAACGGCCCCCAATGCATACGGTGTATTAAATGACGGACCTTTTTGGTGCAGACAATTATTTTGGGACGTCTTTTGCAAACACCAGGCATTATTTTAAGCCTGCGTTCACACTACGTGTGTATATATATATATATATATATATATATATATATATATATACGTATATATGTATATTTCAGTCAGTATATTTCAGTCAGTATTGCAACCAAAACCAGGAGTGGATTAAAAACACAGAAAGGATCTGTTCACACAATGTTGAAATTGAGTGGATGGCCGCCATTTAATGGCAAATATTTGCTGTTATTTTAGAACAACGGCCGTTATATTGAAATAATGGCCGTTATTTACTGTTATATGGCGGCCATCCACTCAATGTCAACATTGTGTGAACAGATCCTTTCTGTGTTTTTAATCCACTCCTGGTTTTGGTTGCAATATGAGGACCACAATACTGACTGAAATATACGTAGTGTGAACCCAGCCTTAAAGTGGACACACACAGTTTTTCTTTTTTCACCATCTTACTATTAAATTATATGGACTTTTCAATTAAAGACGGATGGTGATCAGTCCACCTGACCTAGAATAATGGACCAACAGCTAACACTGCACTGACGGACAGCCAAAAAGCAAGAAAACGGACGTTCCCAGGCTGTCCCCAAAACAGCTGCCTACAGATGGGTAACCTCTCCTTCCGGGGAAGTTCTGGCTTATTCTCACTCAGACAATCTTTGTAGCCTCTTTACACTCTGGCCAAGAGATGAGGAGCAGGAAGAGACAAAACCTCTCTACTTACCTCCTAGGATTGTGTGACAACTTACATATACCACATGAGACAGTGGGATTAGTTGGGCAACCAAATGCATGGCAAGAATTGTAGTTTTGCAATAACCAAAAGGCTGAAGATCCCTATTCCTGGTCTAAAATGGCTATCAGGCTAAAAATAAAGTTTATCATTGAGCATCTATACCTGTCATTCGGCCATTGTTGAACAACGTGTCAAACAACAGCCGATGTTCTTGCAGCGTTGTTAGAACATGGCCTAAGATCCCTATTACCAGATTACCTATGCACATTATAGCTATTTATACACCAGCCTGACCACTGTTTTTAGAGCAGAGTGGTGGTCAGTAACCTGCAAGCTGTCAACAGTGGAAAAGGCAAATTTGCTAAATGAATGTATTTGCAAGAATATTTACCTTGATGAACCCTGCAAGTGTAACTATATTAGTGGAGATGAGATGAGATGAGATGAGATGAGAATACCCCTATTGCAACTACTTCATGCGAATAAAAGAAACAGAAGATTGTCGGCAGAAAAAGCCCCCCTGCTCCATCTAGTCGGCCCATATATTATTTCCCTTCTTATTATTTTAGGGGATATATATATACCAGGCAGGTTACATTCACTTATTGTAGATTTACCAACCACATCCACTGAAAGTCTGTTACAAATATCTACTACTCTTTCAGTAAAGTTATATTTTCTCATGTTGCTTCTGATCTTTCCCCCAGATAACCTCACTGTGTCCTCTTGCTGTTTAGTTTGACTGGTGTTGGCCACTGGTTTCCAGTAAAACTGTGTTAGTATCAGCAGTAAAATGAAGCCATTGGGTATTGCATTGGGTATGGTGTAGTGATGAGCGAATACTGTTCGATCGAATAGATATTCGATCGAATAGTGAGATATTCGAATATTCGATATTCGTACGAATATCCCGCGGATATTCGATAAATATTCGCTGAGCGTTCAAATCCCCCAGCTTCCGGTTTTACCCTCCAAATGGTCAAATAGATGTTTTTCACTGATCGAATACTTGTTCCCATAGACTTTAATGGGATCGAATATTCGAAAATTTGCGGGATATTCGTAAGAATATCGAATATTTGAATATCTCACTATTCGCTCATCACTAGTATGGTGTAATCCAAAAGGATTGGCTGCACTGTAGGTGTAGGCTCCGTAACCCCCACCGGAAGGCTTTCCCTCCAGTTGTGATTATGGGGGGAAATGCCTGTCCCAGGTGAGGAACTGGCTGCTCAGCCAATCAGTGACTAGAGTAGTGTCCCGCTTCTGTCACTGACTGGCTGAGCGGTCAGTCCATCAGCCAGGTTGTGATGTCGGTAGCGTAGGAGATCCTGGAGCGGCAATCCAGCGCTGAAGAGGCACAGGGAGAGGTGGGTTAGTATCCTTTTTAATTCCCTTCCGTGCCCCTGCCGTTTAAAAAAACAAAAACAGAGCCCAGATATCTCCTTTAAGATAGCCCCCTACTGTTTCTTCAGTCACAAAAATTTTTGATGACAACTAATATTCTTAAGGATTGCAAAGAAGACGTTAATGATCACATTATATTAGAAAAATCCTTTGCAGCCCTTGTTTACTGCTAGAAAAGTTTTGTTTTCCCGAGGACTTTTTTTCCAGAAGAAGAAATGACCTTACCGTCTAGATATGAAGAAATTGTTCTTGAGCTGTCAAAGAAAAGACGTTGTCACTCAAGGACCTAAAAGCTGCTCCGGTCCCCTATCATAATTATTAATAGCCTGTCAAGCCACAAAAAAAGTTTTGCAATATGGCTAATTGCCATTTCAACTTATTGCAAAAAAAAGAAAAAAAAAGAAAAAAGGGCATAATAATAAAGGTAACAGCAAAATTATAATAACAATAATAATAGTAGAATAAAAATAGAATATAAAAAAATAAGAAAGCAAAAAGAAATGTAAAAAAATTAAATTTTTATTATTATTATAAAAGATAGATAAATTACATAATGTATACAAATAAAATTATAATTATATGATAAAATATAATTTAAAAATATTGAATGTATTATGAAATATAATAATAATAATAATAGTTGACAAGAAAATAATGTTAAGAAAATTGATGTATACTTTTAACTGTACATCTCATCTGTATACCATTTTCTTGTATACTGATTGTTTACTACTGTTTTCTTCATTCAATAAACCTTAATAAAAACCATTGAATCAGAAAAGAGAGAACATGTTCGGTGAACACGACCATGACGCTAATTGTTTGTGTTTGCCAAGGAAAAAAATTTGTTCGATGATCAGAATGGTTATAACAATCATTTTTGAACATATTCGAACATGCGAACGTTTATCTTGCGATGTATGTAACTGCTCAATATACGCTTTGCACTTGATCATCAAAACCGAAATGCCCACAATGGTGTAATTTACGCTTTGCACCTGATAATCTGTTCGGCAAACACAAACCGATCACAATCATTTTTTTTTTCTATGTTCGTGTTTGGGATCCAAACCGAACATCGGGATGTTCGCTCATCACTACCTATGAAATTTTCAGAAATTTGTTAAAATGGTAGTCATGGTTTATGTGATATTCTCTCTCTTCTCTTTTTCAATTGCATCTATCAACAGGATATACAGTGTCTTGGATTACCAGCATAATTCGTTCCAGGACCATGCTTGTAATCCAAATCACTCTTAAAGCAAAGCAAATTTTTCCATAAGAAATCATAGAAATGCCAACATTTGGTTTCACACCCCAAAAATTATGATTTTTTTTTATATACAAATAGAGAGAGAAAAGCAGCACTCACCGGGTAAAATTCTCTTCTTGCTTTATTGTAGAAAATACATTCAAGTGACATTAGGTACAATGCTTAGCAGCGGCCGTTTTGTGCACTTGCACACTTCGTCACGGCTGAATACAGAGTGTAAAAGTCTACATAACAATATGAACAGGATCCTATGTTGCACCTGGGTGTTAAGTGTGTTTCACTACAGCCGCTCTTCATCACATATCAGTCCAAGAAGAAATACATACAACAATTCTTCAAAGTGTGCAAGCGCACAAAACGGCTGTCGCTGGTATGCATTGCTTTTTTCTCCTCCCTCACCTGCACCTGTACCTGATGTCACTTGTATTGAAGAGAACTTTACTTGGTGAGTGCCGCTTTTCTATCTCTCTATCTGGATGTATTTATGGAATGGAGCTTTTGTGTTGAGTACCATCAGTTTCTTGGGGTTTGGTTGTTTCCTCTGCGTAAAGTGCAGAGCCCCCCCACACACACACGCACACGCACACACACAAATACTTAGACTATAGGTGGTAGTGAGTTGCAGCTATTTTCTATGTGTGAAGAATTTTAATATTATGATCATGATGGTAGTAATAATTATCAGACGTAAAAGAAATTATAATTATAACACCATAAGTAGTAAGATATATAATTATCTAATTTATATACAATTGTCTCTAATAGTAGTAATAATAATAATAATAATAATAATAATAATAATAATAATAATAACAATAATAATAACAATAATATTGTTATTACTACTTTTATTGATACTAATTTTTTTTTTTTTTTGTTATATGAAAGTAATTTAAATAGTAAATTAATACAACCTGGAATTTTATTTATATCAAAGCTATACAAAAAAAGTGATAAAAACAATAAAAAATAATAGTAATAGTCTCTACATTCTACTATATTTGTCCTATTGCCACTTTTCCTCCAAAAAATCTACCGCTTGCCCCTCACCCCCCTTCCCTTTAAAAAAAAAAGTCAATCTGCATAACGTCAGTGGTGATCTTTGTTATGGAAGTGCTGACTTTGTAGTCCAGTGCGAACACTTGCTGAGTGTAAATTTCACAGGCAGACGATAAGATCAAAGGGAATCAGTGGGTAATGAGAGTGGAGTAGCCAGTTTTTTAATTGAATTAAAACCTAGGTGACACCGGTGCAGACACCTGTCCAATTACAGACAAGCCTAGGTGTTTACCGTTGCTGTACAAGCGATTTGAAGATGACAGAATTCTTTCCGCCCACAGATTAACATAATGAAGGAGAACAGATTACAGTGGATGTCAGCCAAACAGCTACATTGGCAGCTTAGGAGAGGGAAGTAGATTGTTGAAATATGTAAATAAATATGGTACACACTCCGTTATCCAGCAGTTGACCTTTTTGTACTTGTTAGTAAGATATGAACAGGTTTGCATTTATAAATGTCAAATTATAGTACCCCGGCTACGTGTATGGTGATGGCCTTTAATGTCGTAGGATGTGATGTATATAAATATGGCTAAGAGAGAATAAAAGATTAGTCATTTTATAATTGGGAAATGGCAAGAAAGATCAGATATCAGAGAGAGAGAAAGAGAGAGAGAGAAAGAGAGAACAATATGGGATAGATAGATAGATAGATAGATAGATAGATAGATAGATAGATAGATAGATAGATAGATAGGAGATAGATAGATAGGAGATAGATAGATAGATAGGAGATAGATAGATAGATAGATAGATAGATAGATAGATAGATAGATAGGAGATAGATAGATAGATAGATAGATAGAGCAGGAAATCCCACGGCACTCCAAAAGATAAAGGTGAAAAAGTGTGGCAATTTTAAAAATATACTGTGCCATGGGGATCTATGTGCCGGCACGGAACAGGTCATGTAAAAAAAATAAAAATAAAAAAATATGCTGCTTAGGCTGGGTTCACACTACATTTTTGCAAAAAACGTATAGAAAAAAGGATGCAAGTGTGTGCATCTGTTTTAATCCGTTTTTCCATTGACTTCCATTGACGTAGTCAACCTCATTTTTGTGTCCGCTAAAGAACACGGATCTATTTTGATCTGTTTTGTTTTTTTTTATAATGGAAGTCAGTGGAAAAACTGATTAAAACACACACTTGCATCTGTTTTTTCTATCCGTTTTTCATCCGTTTTTGCAAAAAACGGATTGCAAAAACGTAGTGTGAACCCAGCCTAAGTAATTAATTTGTTTTAATAATTGATAAAACAACAACCATTAGGTCCTGTCCATTTGGGATGATGTCAAAATGGGATGAATGCAATTGAACTGCGTATTTATATGGATTTGAATTTGCTTGAGACGTAATACCAAAACAGCCCATGAACAAGAGGGGCACTATTTTGCCTACTAAACCTAAATCCAGTCTAAACAGTTAAGGCAAATTACAATTTTCCTCTGTTCCCTATATTTTTTAATCATGGATTTACCTGCCCGGTTCTCAGCCTTATTTTTCTCACTTCACACACATAACAGGACGGCGGCATGCTTGTCGCTTTATCACTTTCATGAACCAAAACTTCTGAGCACAAGTCACATTTTTTGAATTTTCAAGGTGAACTGGGTCATTTCTCAGGCTGTAAATTTCAGTGATATTTTCCGCTCTTTCATGTTGGAGTTGTTGCTAGTAGGATAAAAAAAAAAAAAAAAAACTCTGAACACCCTAAAACTAGATCAGAAAACTGGAGAGATCTATAAAAATAAAAACACTGTAGTAAGGTGAGAAGGAAAATAGAAGAAGGACAAATACTTGAGCTCATTCACTCATTCTCACTAATCACCCACATAGTATGCATACAAAATAGTGCAAACAGACACATAAGACTGAAGCACACCGAAATATGATCAAGCATACAGACATACGAGTAACCCCATGAAGAGTCAAATGGAAATTTTTTAGTAGAACTTAGCTGTAACCTGATGATCAACACAAATTTGTAAAATGGAGATGCTGAATACAGAAATTACCTGTGCAATAAAATAGACAAGTAAAGGGGGTTTTCCTTTTTTTAAAATTCTTCCCTTTTCCCTCCCTTTTTCACTCCACCCCGATGATTCTGATTTCCAACTTTTCACAAGTTCAGTAATTTCTGGTATCTCTGGTCTGGGTGTCTAGAATAAAGAACAGGTTCATTTTGATGTCATGGGAATAAAAAAAAAATCTCACTGCACAGTGCTATGCAGGACACGGTTTAAATTTCCACTTGTACACAGGCTGACATATAAATGCACATTGGAAATGAGTGACACAACTATCAAAGGCTTGGTGGTATTAACCCCTATTCCCCTGGGCTAATTTTCATTTTTGCTTTTCATTTTTTCCTCCTCGTGTTTAAAAGGCCATAGCGCTTGCATTTTTTTTGTACTTTGCAATGGCAGACTTATATAATAATAGGCTATAATAGGCTGCAAAATCAGAAAAACATTATATGCGCAGTGAAAATAAAACGTAATGTTTTTTATTTAGGGTGGATTTTTATTTACACCATGCACCATGTGGTAAAATTTACTTTTTATCTATTTTCCTCAAGTCGATGCAACTTGCATAGTTCTTATTTTATTTGATGGCTTTTAAAATATTAAAACCTTTTTAAAAAACTAAATGTTCCTTAAAATCGCTCTATTCCCATCCTCATAACGCTTTTTTCCTTTTGTCTATGGGGCTGGGGGAGGTGTCATTTTTTGTGCCATGATGTGTTCTTTCTATCAGTACCTTATTTGCGTATATTCGACTTTTTGATTGCTTTTTTATCACAATTATTCGATATATGATGCAACCAAAAATGCAGAATTTTGCACTTTGAATTTTTTTGCGCCGTTTAACGTGCAAGGTCAGGAATATGATAATTTATTATTTCAGGTGAATACGCATGCAGTGATACCAAGTATGTTAATTTTTTAATTATTATTTATTTTTTTTTTTATAAAATGGGAAAGGGGGGGGTGATTAAAACTTTTATTAGGGGAGGGGATTTTTTATTCTTAAAAACACTTTTTTCCCCCCCCACTAACATTAATAATTCTATATTCACAGCACTGGTCTCCCATTGAGATTAATGCTGTGTATATAAAAGAGCACTGATCCATCAGATCAGTGGTCCATTATTCTGGTCGGCAGCAGACCAGATACATTGAGTGCCGAGCCGGGATCAGCATCATTCCGACACTAAGCCCCGGCCCCGCCAGTGTAACGGATCTTCATCTAGGCTTCTCTCTTCCCATTCTAATAGCTGGTGGGGATCTGACCGACCAGACCCGACAGATCAAAACTTTTTTCACGCCTCTGTGACGTGTCAAAATTTTTGTAAAATGACAGAGACACTTTAATTTTGAGTGCCACCAAGCCTGTTATAGTTCAGTATCATTGCATTTATACGCCAGCCTATGTACTAGTAGCAATTTAAACAGTGTTGTCCGTAAATTTGTGTTGTGAGAATGTTTGTTTCTTTTTATTACCGTGACTTCAAGTTACCTCTTTCTTTATCCAAGATCACCAGAGATACCAAAAGGTACTGAACATGTAAAAAGTTGGAAGTGGAATGTAAAAAGTCAGGGACATGTTAAGTTAAATTTCAACTGCAAGGTGCTATGAACAACACTGTTTCGGTTGTCACTGGGACACAGGCTGGCGTACAATGGTCCATTGTAAATGTATTTCTGAATTGCGCTTGCATTTTGTGATCCACCTGTAACAAATCTCAAAATTTTCAGATTCCTAGAAATCTGAACATTTGAAGAATTTTATATTAAGCTGTTTAATGCCAAAACGTTGTTTTTATACTTTAACATAATTCTCTGTATAATATATAATATTGAGGTTGCCTAACACATTGACCTTGACTGATCTTTCTTAGTTAGCCAAAAACTTTAGGCAGGGTCTCCACATGGTAAGATTTTGCAGACTTAGGCCTTATTCACACGTTGGCATATACACAATTACAGACAATTTTAGAACACAATGGGGACATTTATCAAGGGATTTGCACTTATTTTTAGGTCACTAATTGGATTTTTCACCCATTTTTGGTCTAAGTTCAAAAGTTTATGGACCAGTAGTTAACATATTTTAGATGCAACTTTTTTTTTTAAATGGTAAAAATTCTGGGATTTGCACCCAATTTATAATTTGTGACTTTAAAAAAAAAAAAAATCGCAAAAACTGGTGCAGGCCTACGTCTGGTCAGTACCAGGCGAATTAGTTTTTTTTGGTTTTTTGTAGGTAGATGCATTTACTGTACTATGACAGTGTGACTTCAGTTAGGCTACTCACACTGTCCGTAGTTTTATGGCTCCGTAATTTGTGGACATAGCCCTAGTACGGGCTGTAATTGCAAGACGGATTCACAGAATCTTCTTCATAGAAGTCTATAGGAGTGTCCATAATTTTTGCAGAAGTACATCCGTTATGTCATTTTACATCAAGTGTATTTACTATTCCTAATGTACCAGATATCTGGCTCTATTTGTGCCCCATTAGGGGGGCGTATTTTAATGAGCATTAAGTGTAATTTTTTTTGCACCAAAATTTTGTTGAAAAATGTTGACGAAAATTGAGAAAACTAGTGAAAACAGCATTTCACGCTTTTATAGGTGAAAACACCCAAAGTGAAAACACTTTTTTGCAAAAACTGCATCATTCCCGTCCATTGGTTGTGTTTAGTATTGCAGCTCGGCCTCATTGCAATGAGCTGCAATACTAGACACAGCCAATGAACAAAAGTGGCGCTGTTCATTGGCTGAGTGGCCTTTTCTGGTTCTACATATTTGCTCACGTCATCCTGCCAAATAATGTCGTCTATGTAGCTACCATATTATCATATACCCCAAGAAAGAAATGGCATTGACCCTGTTCCATACCGGTTCTGACCTATGTTCTAAGTACGTTATCCTGTCTTTTCTTTCCTCAGGCAGCCTGACAGGCTTAGTGCCCTTTACAAAATACGCGGTAACGTTATCCGTGTGCACTTTATCTGGATGTGGCGAGAACTCCCATGTTCTGAACATCACCACTCTCCAAGAAGGTAAAGTAATTCCAGAGGTCTTGACTTCCACATTTGAGTCATGAATAATAAAACAGAGGATCTAAATGCTGCCCGGCCATTTGCTGGAGAACCAGAACCTAATTTGATGACAGAGTGCATTGCCAGAGCGTAATTGCTTCATTTTTTTGGGGGGGTGCGAAAATGAATCAAACTCCATACCCTTTAATGACATGCATCTTTAATAGCTGTAATGCAGATTAATGGGCTTTTTAATTGCTGTTACATTGTTCATGCAAGAGCCTTGTCATTAATACGAAGCATCTGAAAGATTAATGAAAGCTTCCTCGCTTTACTATGGCTGAGAAGTAAATCTACAGACAGTCTGACTAAAAAGAATTGATTGTATGGCACAGTATGAAACCCAGTATCAAATGCTCTCTTTCTATGGTCTCTTTTAAGTGCTAAAGACTGGTACGGGCAACAATTATTCCAACTTAGCGGAGCTACCAAATGCCAATTGGAAGCCGAATTAATCATTTTAGCATGTGCGCTATTAATCAGATCACATTCCGCCAACAACAAGTTCCTGTTAGATGAAAACCAGCAAATGTGTTTAGAAGGCTCCGTTCACACTAACAGCACAGGCAGTTCTGCCAGGCTTAAAGGCAAGACACTGACGGATGTTATTATATGTCAATGGGGTCCTCTATGGTGGACTACATCTACTCTGCAGATTCAAGTCCATAGACCCTAGTGCAAATTGTCCTGGAAGCTCTAAACTGCAGGGCCAGGTGCCTTATGGGGGGTGTAGCTATGGACATGTGTTTTGAGTGACAGGGGATGTGTCTTATGGTGTGTTCACACGTATAGATTTTTGTTTGTAATTGGTGAAAGCTAAGCCAGGAATTGACTTGAAACAAAGAGAAATCTCAGTCTTTCATTTATGTAAAGGGAAGATAGATAGCACTCCAAGAGTAGGTGGTGCACATGGTGGATAAGTCCATCAGCAGGTAAATAGAAAAGCCCAGCACTCACCAAATTGGTTATGCTTATTTATTCAGTTGCAACAAGGCTAGATATGGCCTTCATCAGCATAAGCTTTATATCAGTGACAAGACTCTTACATGAACAATGTAATAGCAATTAAAAAGCTGGCAGAGATACATGAAGAGTGGCTAAAATGAAGACTGGTTAAAAAAAAGCCTGGCACTCACCAAATTGGTTATTCTTATATATTCAGGTGCAACATGCATAGGTTTACAGCAAGAACGTGTTTCAGCCAGTGTCTGGCCGAAATGCATTCCTGCTGTAAACCTATGCATGTTGCACCTGAATAAATAAGAATAACCGATTTGGTGAGTGCCAGGCTTTTCTATTAACAAGTCTTTCATCTATGACCTGTTCTCTGTTTATCATCTATTACTGTCTTTGGCTTCAATAATTGCATTGGAAAATCTGTGTAAACACACCCTTAAAGCCCTTTTACACAGAGTGATAATCTGCCGAATCAGGCCGATTTAGCAGATTATCGCTCCATTTCATAAAGACAACGATCAGCCAATGACAGCAATCATCAGCTGATCTTGTCTTTTGGTTCTGGCAAAAATCATCAATGCACGGCTGGCAACTGATGACTGTTAAAAAAAAAAAATCAACTTTATACTTACCTGTCCATGCTTCCCGTGTTCTTCTCATTTCCGCCCGCTCCCCACAGCCACTGAAGCTTCTACACTTTTCTTTGAAGTGACAGGCTGCTCAGCCAATAACTCGCCGTGGCTCTGTCCCTTTTCGGCCTGTCACTTTAGAGATCAGCTCTGAAGTTCCAGCTGTGGCTGCAGGGCGCAGGAAGAAGCAAGAAGGATATCGGAAGCGTGTAGCGGTAACGTATATACTTTATTATTTACTATATTGCTGCACGATTATCTAGCTGTGTAATAGGCTAAAGAAATAAGCATTGATTTAGCAGATCGGCACTCATTTACTCTAGTGATCAGGCCACGAAATATAGACGTTAGTCACGATACAGTGATAGGTAAGCAAATTCAACCTCTGCCTCAAGTAAAGAAATTTTAGGTGCAACTCTGCCTTAAAATGGACACATTGGCCTACATTTACAAAAACTGTCTAAACTTAGACTAGACAATCTGTAAATATGCCAGATGTATCAGGCTGTTTGATAAATCTGTCACACTTTTAGGCTATGTTCACACTACGTATATGTCCGGCCGCATATTTTTTGCGGCCGGACATATATGTGTAAAACTCGGGATTTACGCAAGTTGCGGCCGGCTACGTACGGTCCGGAACTTACACCCGTAATCTACGTACGCTTCCCGAGCGGGGTATGTAGCGATCTGACAGCGGTCTTTTACTTGGATATCTTCGGCTAGCCCCGGACACCCCACAGAACCTTTTGGGTCCGCAAATCAAAGTGTAAAAGTAAAGAAATCACCACTCCGTACGGGACCGCATGTTACGCTACGGGCGTAAGTTACAGCATTTCCGTCCCGAAACATTGGTCTGGTTCATTTTTTACGGCGCCGCATACGATCCGGGCATAAGTTCTTACGTAGTGTGAACTGTGCAGCCGTAGATCCTATACTTTCCATTGTACGCAAACTACGTAAGTCTCCGACCGCTTATTCACGGAACGTGCTACGGCCGGAAACTTACATAGTGTGAACCCAGCCTAAGACTGTCTTGGGTGAAAAGTTTACATCATCTATAAATTGTCTTGAAGTCTGCCAGAATTACCAACTAGATTCAGGTACATTTTGTGGTGCAAAATAGACCACACCCCATTTTGCATAAACCCCACCCCTTTTTGTACCAGGTAGAAATGTGTCTGAAAGTGGTGGAAAAGTGTCTGAAATGCTGGGCCATTGTCTCCCAACTAATCAAGAGAATGGACGGTCATCTTAAAGGGATTATCTAATCATTTTAGAATTTATATTTATTTAAATAGATGTGGGTCTATAGGAAGTGTAGCCGCATTGGTTTGTAGAAAATTGGTAAAGCTTTCACATTATATTTTAATAAAACATGTCACTGTCACCATAAAAAACTTTTGACATGTCAGAGACATGTCAAAAAGTTTTGATCGGTCCGGGTCTGAGTGTTCACACCCATACCGAACGTAATAACAAGTCGGAAGAAGACTGATCAGTCAACCTGGACCGATCAAAATTTTTGACATTTCTCTCTGATGACCGTGACACTTTTAAAGGGAATCTGTCACTAGGTTTATGCCGTCTTAAATGACGGCAGCATAAAATAGTGATATAAATGCTGAACAGAGCGGTGTATTACTGACATCATTCTGTTCAGCCGTTCTCCTAATATGCAGGGGAATAGGATTCTTGTCACACCCCTCCCCCCGCCCTCCAGCTGTTGATTAACGGTTGACTGACTATACACAGCTTTGATAGATAACTGCCAATAAGAAGCTGGTGGTCAGTGTTTTCTGATGCTCATGAATATCCAGGACTACTGGGTTCACACACATAATGAAGAGGACTACTTATTGTCCATGTTATTCAGGAGGAGATCTCTGGATCAGCTGCACAGAATATTGTAAGTGATACATCATTCTGTTCAGCCATTGATTCTTTTAGTCTTGTCAAAATTGATCCACCATCTAAGTTTTCTGATACGAGACTTTTGACTGCATCGTACTAGACTTCTCAAGGGAATGGGGACACTTGCAAAGCTGAGCAACTTTTGCAAGGCTTAAAGAGACCCTGCCAGGAGGTTTATGTTGTCCTATCTCAGGGTAGCATAAACTAGTGACAGAGAAGCTGAACAGAATGATGTGTTACTTACACTGTTATGTGAAGCTGATCCAGAGATCTCCTCCTGAATAACATGAATAATAAGTAGTCCTCTCCATTATGTGCGTGAGCCCAGCAGTCCTGGATATTCATGAGAAACAGAAAATTCCACCCACCAGCTGCTGATTGGCAGTTATCTATCCATTCTGTGTATAGTCAGTCAGCTGTCAATCAGCAGATGGAGGGCGGGGGAGGGGTGTGGCAAGAATCCTATTCTCCTGCATATTAGGAGAACGGCTGAATAAAATGTTGTAATACACCGATCTGTTCAGCATTTTTGTCACTAGTTTATGCTGCCCTCATTTAAAACAGCATGAACCTAGTGACAGATTTCCTTTAACATATGGACATCAGTTAATTGCTTTTAGTTTTGGAGAGCATATTGGGAGTTGTAGTGTCTGAACAGTGACTTACATGTTGCAGGCCTTTGTAGTAGATAGAATATGCTCTGTTCTGTCAAGTCAAACTAAAAAACAATCACATAACAATGAGCTACTTAATGCACTTACTTTTAATGCAAATATGCATACTAAACCAAGGCATCAGCATCTGAATTGCAAATAAATTGGAAAAAAACCCTGGTAGATTAATGCAGCGGCACTATCCAATAGGCCATCTTTATGCAGGAATAGATTTTCGTACGGAAATCAAATACCACGACTGAAAGCTTTGTGTTTTTACCTCTACAACGAGCAGACACAAAGTCAATGTACTGTGTTTCTATTTTATTCCATTGCACTAACAGGCAGAAAATGGATGCAAAATGGTAACGCACCGCTAGAATCTGCATATCTTTATCTTTCACTTGCATGATGGCATTTTAATAGGCTACAATGATTATTCTTGAAGGCAATGTAGCTTGATTAGCTGATGGATAAATGAGATATTAGTACAGGTAATGTGCCGTATTAGAGGGATTATCACACACATATTCTAATCCTGGCCATATACCCAGTAATATTGTAACAAGGATCAGGTCATATTACCAGAGATGTGACACAGGAATGATCACAGGGCTATATATAGTGTATGAATAAATCTACCTTAAAAGGAGAAAAAAATAAAATATATATATATATAATACTGCCTCTTATGTACGAGAATACAACTATAATATTTCTCCCTAAGTACAGGAATATAACTCCTATAATACTGCTCCTATATACAGAAATATAACTCCTATAATACTGCTCCTATATACAGAAATATAACTCCTATAATACTGCTCCTATATACAGAAGTATAACTCCTATAATACTGCTCCTATATACAGGAATATAACTCCTATAATACTGCTCCTATATACAGAAATATAACTCCTATAATACTGCTCCTATATACAGAAATATAACTACTATAATACTGCTCCTATATACAAGAATATAACTACTATAATACTGCTCCCTATATACAGGAATATAACTACTATAATACTGCTCCTATATACAGGGATATAACTACTATAATACTGCTCCTATATACAGGAATATAACTACTATAATACTGCTCCTGTATACAGGAATATAACTACTATAATACTGCTCCTATATACAGGAATATAACTACTATAATACTGCTCCCTATATACAGGAATATAACTACTATAATACTGCTCCTATATACAGGGATATAACTACTATAATACTGCTCCCTATATACAGGAATATAACTACTATAATACTGCTCCCTATATACAGGAATATAACTACTATAATACTGCTCCCTATATACAGGAATATAACTACTATAATACTGCTCCCTATATACAGGAATATAACTACTATAATGCTGCTCAGTTTGTTTATGTTTCTCTTTTCATACATTGTTTCTTTTTAGCTCCATGTGATGTGCTGCCGCCCACTGCTGTATCTCTTCCTTCCTCTTTATACCTACATTGGTCTTCGCCCAAGAACCCAAATGGCATTATCACTCGATACATTTTATACATGGATGGAATTCAGATTCATACTGGGAAAGAGACAAGATGCCACATTAGTGGTAAGCAACAACAATTTTTATAAAATATAGTCTTATCTGCCATCTGTACCTTCTGTATAATATAGTATAACATGTATAATATAGTATAATATAGTATAATATAATATACAGTATAATATAGTATAACATGAGCATGGATTTAAAGGGGAATACTACTTCATACTAAAGATGAGTTGCATAAGAATTAAAGGGGTAGTCTACGTCCACAAATACATGCTGAAACATCCCCCTTTCTGGACACTAACAATTCATTCCTACATGTTGTTACTTTATTTGTCTCCTTCTCCCAGTTCTGACCTTGTTGCTTTGTGCTGAAGACAGAGAAAACTGTGTGTGAGCTGTTACTTGTGACCTCACTGTAACTACTCTCCTATCCTCAAAGAGCGCAGAAATAGAGCAAATACAGCCGGCCAGGGGCACTGTTTACATCAGCTGTCTCAGAAGGGAGGGAGGAGGAGGGGAGACAACGAGAACAGGTCTTATACAGTTTTCTGAGTTCAGCACAAACCAGCAAGCTCAGAACTGGAGGAATGAGATAGATAAAGTAATGACATGTATGGAATAAATTGTGAGTCTTCAGGGATACCCTTTTTATATGAAAACATGATTTTGTCTAGAGTTTTTTATGCTATATGTGTTCAAATGTGTCCACACAGTGGTTGTATAAGTGAATTGCAGCAGGTTTTACTAGCATGGTGCTTTGATGTATTGAATTAGTATCATGAAAAATTGTAGAAAGATAAGGTGGGTACATGTGTAGAGCCAAAAAGGTATACAAATGTTATAATATATCTCTAAGTAACCAATTAACCAATGCCTACAGCTGTACGGAGCTGTGCCTTAAAGGAGAATTCAGGTGAAAATTTTTGTTAAAGTATTACCAAAAGTTATACAAATCACCAATATACACTTATTATGGGAAATGCTTATAAAGTGCTTTTTTTCCCTGCACTTTCTACTGCATCAAGGCTTCACTTCATGGATAACGTGGTAATGTCACTTCCTGGATAACATGGTGATGTCACTTCCTGGATAACATGGTGATGTCACTTCCTGCATAACATGGTGATGTTACGACCCGACTCCCAGAGCTGTGGCTGCTGGAGAGGATGATGGCAGGGGGACACTGAGGGACACAGGGCACTGGAGGGACACTGAGCATCCCTCTGCCATCATCCTCACCAGCAGCCACAGCCCGCACAGCTCTGGCAGTCGGGTCGTGACATCACCATGTTATGCAGGAAGTGACATCACCATGTTATCCAGGAAGTGACATCACTGTGTAACCCAGGAAGTGACATCACTGTGTAACCCAGGAAGTGACATAACCATGTTATCCAGGAAGTGACATCACCATGTTATCCAGGAAGTGACATTACCACGTTACCCAGGAAGTGACATCACCATGTTATCCAGGAAGTCACATTTCCATGTAACCCAGGAAGTGACATCACCATGTTATCCAGGAAGTGACATTACCACGTTACCCAGGAAGTGACATCACCATGTTATCCAGGAAGTGACATCACCATGTTATCCAGGAAGTGACATCCCCATGTTATCCAGGAAGTGAAGCCTTGATGCAGTAGTAAGTGCAGGTAAAAAAGCACTTTATAAGCATTTCCCGTAATAAGTGTATATTGGTGATTTGTATAACTTTTAGGGGGCAATACAATACTTTTAAAATTTTTCGCCGGACTTCTCCTTTAACTTGTGGATCCTGACTACAGAGTCTGTAGTCAGGTACTATCAGCAGAAATAAGAGAATGTGTTGTTAGAAACAAAAGGGGTTTTGCGTCTGATTTTCATTTGTACTCAGCGTCTGGTGCATCCCGTATTAGTGTCCAGCTATAGAAAGCTATAGGTAGAATATCATGGAATATGGTGAACGCAATCAGATGAACCTTCATTCATTTGATGACTTAACATATATCCTTCTCACCCAATAAGGCACTCTGGCTTCTTTCTGTTTTGTACCCCAGCAGTAGTCATCTAGCACTGATAGACTCCAGGAAAGAATTCCAAATGTGAATGCGGAAAAGTATTATTATTTTTTTAATTCAATGTTGCACTTTACGGGCCTGTTCACACTGAGCAAATTCGGCGGAATTCTTTGAGCGGAGACGCACAAGCCCTCCCATAGACACACTTTTTGACACTGAGGCAGGTGTGATTGTGTGAATCAATGTTGTTCCCCATCTCTGACCCATGGAGAGCAACATGTTCACAGGCTGCCCCCTCTAGGCTCCATGTCTCTGGTGGCTTTGGGAATGGACATCATGTGGCACTGATCTCATAGCTGAAGCATTGGGATATTCAATGGATTTCCTATACTCAGCACCAGAGATTGCAGCATTTCAGCTGATCTCCTGTCACTGTCCAATCGGAAACTTAGCAGTGTGACTGATCGTTTTCCCTGACTGCCAGATGTCTAATGCTGACCTCCATACAGTCTGGTCATAGAGTCTGCCCCCAGAGCACCGATAAGACTGATCAATGATATGCAATATCATAGAATAGTGTATCTAATGATTACATGTAATAGTCTCCTCAGGGGACTTAAAAAGTATTTAAAGTGTCAATGCTGTATTTTTTTTTTTCCAGGAATAAATAGTCCAGGCGATTTCAAGAAACTTTGTAATTGGGTTTATTAGACAAATATGCCATTATCTGCATTCAAAAAGACTTTCCCCAGGTCCCCCCCCCCTCTCTCTCATCCACTGCTCGTTATCAGGAAATCTTGACTTTTTTACATCAGTCGGGCCCTGTGTAACCTATGGAGAGGGGAGGGGGAGGAGGGAGATTAGTCGCTAGCAGAGATCAAAGGATTACACAGTGGGAGCTGTGTGAAAGCCGATATTCAGAGGTCAGAGAGGTCAGTGCTGACTTCAGAGGAGAAAGCTCGGTGATGTAGCTGTAAATTAACTCTTTGTTGTCCTGTTTTAGTGCCTCATCTCCCTCTACCCCTCCCATCTCCATAGAGAACTATAAAGACAGGTGGAGAGCTTTAAACTGCTTTCTCATGATAAAAATGCATTTTTTTGGCTAATAAACCCAATGACAAAGTTTCTTAAAATTGCCTGTACTATTGATTTCTGCAAAAAAAAATAAAAATAAAATGAAACGACAGTGACACTTAAAAAAAAAAAAAAAAATATATATATATATATATATATATATATATATATATATTACACAGCTCCTCCCCCAATAAAAGTTTAAATCACCCCCATTTACCATTTTACAAATAAAAAACATAAAAATAAATAAAGGAACAAATGATATATCATAGCGTGCGCAAATGTCCGATCTACTAAGCTATAACAATCGTACGGTAAACGACGTAAATGAAAACAGAAAAAATATATATTTATCAGAAAGAAATTAATTAAAAAATCATTTTAAAAATTAAAAATTGTATACTAATAAAAACTAGAGATTGTGGCACAAAAAATTACACCCTAACTAGCCCTGTAGGTGATATAATCAAAGCGCTATGTCTCTTAGAAGGCAAGGAGGGAAATGCAAAAACGCTAAAATGAAAATTGGCGCCTGGTGACTAATACCAAAATCCACTATGTCCTTAAAGGGTTAAAGGGGAACTTCCAGCAGGTTATATGAATTTAACCTGCTGATAGCCCCTTATTGCACAGGAGATGCTGAGGAGTATCGTATGTCTCTCACCTTCTTCCTCAGCCCCGTTCATGGTCCAGTAAGACCATTAGGAGCACGGCTCGTCCTTTTCTAATTGTAATGAACGGAGCAGGTTGGCCAGAGTTGGGCTGGGTCCGTGCTATGGGGGCGGGGCAGTGCTCCTAACAGGTACCACAGTGCTCCTAATGGTCTTACGGGACAGTGAACTACTAACTGTACTGAAACGGTGCCGAGGAAGAAGGTGAGAGACATACCTTTCGCCTTGGTGTCTCCTGTGCAATAAAGACATACCAGCAGGTTAGGTTTTTCTAACCTGAGGAGAGTTCCCCTTTAATTTCACATAATGCATCAGATTAGACCTCTTAACCTTTGTGGTGAAACCCCTTTAAGGAGCGTTCATTGATTTGAGGTTTGACAAGGGGTTATATATTCCATTTATAATTCATATTCCATAGGTTGGGGGCAGATCCTATATAAATAGATGAAAATTTGTACTTTTTCCAATCCCTTCTCATCCGTATGGCAGGTATGGGTCCATGCTCTATTCCCAGTGAAGCGGCTACTATAGTAACATTAGGTTGTGAGGTCAGGGACCGTACAGCCACACATTGTGCCCATGCTATAAAATCATAAATAACATACGGGGCGCGGTACCGGCGGTCGTGTATTTTTCCGTGATACCACTTGTTATGTAAAACATGCAAAAAGAATATTGCATAAATCTCCCATTTCCATCTAGCGCGGGTTTGAGGTAGTGCCGCGCTGGGTCAGTTGTGACACTGAAAAATGACTGCAGTTACCGAACCTCCTGAAGGCCATTGAATTCCTCCTATAATAAATAGCATACATTTTAAGTCAAACTTTTTCATTCTTTATTCAAAGGTAATGGATTTTTGTCACCATAGAAACCCTGTTGTGTGTTTTTTTTTTTTTTTTAGATGAATACATACGGGATGAGAACATTTAGGTGTGAATATAAATGACCGTATTATGCATTATTAGTATCTGAAGGAAATACAAGAAATCACATACAGGTTATAGGTAGGATCACTATGGTGCCTCGGCCTTATAGAAAGATCTAATACCCGACGCTCAAAAAGAAAAACTTGTTGCCACACGCCATGTTTTTGGCCTTTTTTATGTTTATATACTTTATTAAACACACCAGGGTAGACATATTAAACTGTGTGCCAAAGAGCAGTTGCCCATAGCAACCAATCAGATTCCAGCTTTCAGTTTTCAAAATGAAAGCTGGAATCTAATTGGATACCATTGGTGGGTGCTCCTCTATGGATCGTTTTATACATGTCCCCTCGGCCTATAAAACACCATGCGGTGTAAGGTTTTTCTTTTAGTGTTCTTCCCATAAGCCTCTCTAGAAGACTATGGGGGAGATTTATCAAACATGGTGTAAAGTGAAACTGGCCCAGTTGCCCCTAGCAACCAATCAGATTCCATTTTGCATTCCTCACAGACTCTTTGGAAAATGAAAGCTGGAATCTGATTGGTTGCCAGGGGCGACTGAGCCAGTTTCACTTTACACCATGTTTGATAAATCTGCCCCTATTTTCACACATATTTTGAGGCATCAATTGGACGTTTTATGACTCAAATACATCTGTTTTACAGTGCCATTGAACTACATTACAGTCAGTGGAAGGGCGTTCGACAGTTGACAAGGGATGTTTTGTATTTTTTCTGGCACTATTAGATAGGTGTTAGGTCAAGGAGACATATGGGGGGAATTTTTTTAAAAGAAGTAATTTACATATCTAGAGTATATAATATTTATAAAACTTTTTTTTCCCTCCAGCATACCCCTTTATTATTTGAATACATGATCACACTATTATTTGAACACTACGCTGCTATTACTTGAGGACTGTTTTATAGTATATATTTATATTTTATAGTTTATAGTTTTATAGTATCACTGTATAGTTCTATATTCTGATCACTACATGACACGCTTCTAGAGATGAGCGAACCGGGTTCGGGTTCGAGTCCATCCGAACCCGAACGATCGGCATGTGATTAGCTGGGGCTGCTGAACTTGGATAAAGCTCTAAGGTTGTCTGGAAAACATGGATACAGCCAATGACTATATCCATGATTTCCACATAGCCTTAGGGCTTTATCCAACTTCAGCAGCCACCGCTAATCAAATGCCGAAAGTTCGGGTTCGGATGGACTCCAGCATGCTCCAGGTTCGCTCATCTCTACACGCTTCCTAGCACGCTGAATTTTATTATAGCTGTCATCTTTTTAATATTTTATCTGTATTCTAGAATTTCCTTTTTTCTCTTTAGAGCAGGGGTAGGGGGCTTAAGCTTGGCTGTCCAGGCATGATGGGAGTTGTAGTTCCGCAATGGCTGGAGAGCCACGGTCCCCTGCTTTAGAGGAACACATAGACATATATGCACAAAAAAGAAAAAAAAAGTCTTCCCTTGAATGATATGAATCTTAATCCAAAGTCCTGCTATCCCGTACAGCCCTGACATTGGTATTCATGCCCAATATTCATGGATGAGATCTCCAAAGTACAGTGACCTGTGTAAGTCGGAATGCCGACTCAGCGTTTCCAGAAGGCCAGGCCAAGCTGTCTGCGCTCGCTTAGAAAACTCTTTTTTTTTTTTTTTCTCCGTGTCCTTTTCTTCCTAACAGAAGGATGTTCCACGGCGTATTCATTAGATTAAATAGCACAGATCAGGGGAAAACGCATTATGTCTATTTCTAGCGAGCCTATTGTATCATTTTCTGCTGTGATGCATTAGTGTAGTGTTAAAATAAAATCTGCTTATTTAAAATCCTTTTAAATAGTGTTGCAGCTTTTCCCGCTGTTACAATCTGCTTTAGGATAGCAGTTATCCTTGCTGTGGATTTCAGTTAACCTTGCCACAGACACTAAGCCCGAAGCGATGCAGACTTTAAAGGGTTTTGATTATGAAGCAAAACCCTGTGGTGTCATTACAGTATAAAATCACAGCTGAACAAGCTCGGGATGTCTTGGCCTCCCCTCTTGAAATCGAGTCATTGTGTGTGCCACGCTAACTTTGCCTCATTTTCCCAAAATGCTCGACGGGTCTCGGGCTATTATGGTGCCGTGAACTTACTAAAAAAGATAAGTGGAAATAGCAGCCGAGCATTAAAGTATAAGTTGTCTCGGCGGGATCGGTGTCAGGGGACGCTACGCCACTGTGGGGTGAAGATTGTTGACTGGTGAGACGAGGGGGGCGCGAGGAAACTTTATATGGTACATCTACATTACTAATGACAAATGGCTCCTTCTCGCCGTCTTCTTCGAGTGCGCGGCGTGTAGTCCCATCCAAGACAGACGGAAAAGTAAGAAGCTTCCATATGATTTTCTGCCCAGATTTATTACTGTCGTTTGAAAGTGGACACACATTTGTGCTAGTTTATAGACAATGGGAGCATATTAGAAACTGCAGATATAAAATAATACCGTCCTATAATACCTAAATATTAGTACCCAAACAATACTACTTTATAGTGACCTTATAACACTGGTATATATTGCCTATGTGACACCACTGAATACTGCCTGAATAAGACTAGAACTCTATGAAAAGTCCACATAAGAGTTATCATAGACTACACAAAAAACACCGCCTTATAGTGCCTTCCCCACACTACTGTATATTGCTTCCGAACAATACACCCCCCCCCCCAAACAACCAACATTCAGAGTGCAAATAATGCCACCAAACAGTATCTAAATATTAGCAAAGAGCGAGGGCTTAGTTAGGATTTACGGGGCCCCATAGCAAAAAGCAGTATGGGCCCTATAAATCGTAGTATCCTAGGGTTCCCCTCTCCCACCACGGACGGCGCTCAAAGCAGCTCCCACAGAACCACCAACGCCCCCTCCACAGACCACCCCTCCCACTGGGATGATGCTCAGAGCGTCTCTCAGAGGCCACCCCTCCCCCCCTTGCCAATGCTCAGAGCAGCTCTCACAGACCACCCTTCCTCCCCCTTGACAGTGCTCAGAGCAGTTCTCACAGACCACCTCTTTCAGGATGCTCGAACACTGTCCCAGGGGGAGGACTGGTCTTTGAGAGCTGCTGTAAGTGTCGTCCTGGTGGGAGGGATGGTCTGAGTGACGGAGCCCCCTTGCCACACAAGCCCCATAGCAGTTGCGTGGTGTGCCTCCATGGTAGTTATGCCACTGACATAGAGCATCTACAACGTTGGTGAGCTCAGAACTAAATAAATATATATATATATATATATATATATATATATATACAGTATATTTAGGCATTGTATGATGGTAATCATAACATCACAGTATATATTGCTTACACAACACCTCCAGTGCCAAACTAAAACCACACAGTGCTTAAATTATACCCACAGTTCTGTGCTGATTTTATAGAATATAGACATCCTTCTAACCACTGATATATAGGATAGTACCACCAAACAATGCCTAAATATTATGTTGGGGGATCGCAAATTGTGCAACCTTATAATGTCCTTACATCACTGCTAGATAGTGCCCATACAACTCCACCAAACACTGGCCAAGTAAAATGACTAATCAGTGCCCAAAAATATAGTTGTAAGTGTTGCAAGAGAGTCCGTGTTCATCTTTCCCTCTCTGGTCTTGCTGATTTCCCCTGCCTTAAAAGTAGAATTGTCTTCTCAGTGTGGACTAAAGGCTTGTAGACTTCACACCATGATCACTATGAATGCGACCCAGATCTTTACGAGATGAAGGTAGCAGCCTGTACAGGATCTTTGGTGTATATTATGTTGCATACATGTTCTTGGTTGCTTATAGCTATTTTTGTCAGAGAACTGGAGAACTTGAAGCTGAGGGAGAGAGTGTCATGTGACCAAACTCCTTACATCCTTCACCACACTAGGAAGAAATACAAAGTGATCTAAACACTTGAACTTACATAATACTTCAATGTGTGCTGTACTAGGAGTGTCTAGCAGTGTGAATATATAGGAAAGTTATGATTCCCTGACACGGCTTCAGAAGCAGTGCACTTTTTTAAATGTCCTACCCTGGTGCAGTCTGATATGTACACTTCCCATTGACAGTTTCCAGCAGCAAAGCTTCATTCTGGTAGTACGGTCCCATTCAGGTCTTACTGGTGGTGACGTCACAACTCTTCTGGCCCTCTTTTTTACCCATTAATTTTAAAGACCAATACTCAGGGTCTCCAATGTATCTCTATGGTCACTGGCTTGCTGTCAGCTAATAAAAAGAGGTCACGTGAGCATCAGCGGGACCCGAACGGGATGAAGCCACGCTGCTGGAAACTGATCATCAATGATAAGTGTACATATCAGCCTGCAGTAGGGGAGGAAAGGTATCACTTACATTGTTTTGTGTAGCTGATTCAGAGATCTCCTCCTGAATAATATGGACAATAAGTAGTCCTCCCCATTATGGGCATGAGCCTAGTAGTCCTGGATATTCATGAGAAGCAGAAAATTCCACCCACCAGCTGCTGATTGGCAGTTATCTATCCATGCTGTGTATAGTCAGTCAGCTGTCAATCAGCAGATGGAGGGCGGGGGAGGGGTGTGGCAAGAATCCTATTCTCCTGCATATTAGGAGAACGGCTGAATAAAACGTTGTAATACACCGATCTGTTCAGCATTTTTGTCACTAGTTTATGCTGCCCTCATTTAAAACAGTATGAACCTAGTGACAGATTTCCTTTAACATATGGACATCTGGTTAATTGCTTTTAGTTTTGGAGAGCATATTGGGAGTTGTAGTGTCTGAACAGTGACTTACATGTTGCAGGCCTTTGTAGTAGATAGAATATGCTCTGTTCTGTCAAGTCAAACTAAAAAACAATCACATAACAATGAGCTACTTAATGCACTTACTTTTAATGCAAATATGCATACTAAACCAAGGCATCAGCATCTGAATTGCAAATAAATTGGAAAAAAAAAACCCTGGTAGATTAATGCAGCGGCACTATCCAATAGGCCATCTTTATGCAGGAATAGATTTTCGTACGGAAATCAAATACCACGACTGAAAGCTTTGTGTTTTTACCTCTACAATGAGCAGACACAAGAATTCTATTCTCCTGCATATTAGGAGAACAGCTGAAGAGAATGATGTAAGTAATACACCCATCTATTCAGCATTTCTGTCACTAGTTTATGCTGCCCTCATAGTTTAAGACCACATGAACCTAGTGACAGATTCCCTTTTAGATACTTTTTAAGAGATTCCTTAACCATATGACAACTTTCTACCCTTGTAGCTGGGATATGAGTATTAGAACACTGTAATAGTTGCACTTTTCTTTACTGTGTGGCACACTGTATAGTGCAGTTGTGCTCCCTGGAAACTATTGGTTGGTGGTGGCACAGAATGCTGCATCAGTTTCCTATTTAACATTGATCCGCCGACTCCAGAGGTGTCGGTGATGGCAAGTCACTGGCTGTTCACCTCTACCATCCTTATATGCAAATATACACTTTGTTTGTGGGGGCCCTTTTTAGATTATGCCCCCTATGTGCACAACCCCCTGAGACTTATATGGTACCATACAGTTCATATGGGTCTTAAACAGTGTAGTACAACATTTCCCATGATGGAACATCTACCATCAAGTGATGGCCCACTTTGACCCCTCCTTCTCCTCCATCAGGTTTACTACTGGAAATGCCATACCCGATGTCACCAACTATTACAGAAATGATGACATCAACTAAAGAATTTGTAGAAAAAAGGTCCAACATCATCCAATCATGAGCTTTACTCTTTATTAAAGGCCAAGATACGACGTTTGAGTCTTTATCAAGCGTACTTAACAAGGACTCCAATGGGGGTTGATACATTTGTAAGCTTGGCTTTCAATAAAGTGAAATAAAGTTTCAATAAAGTTTCAATGAGTGAAGCTCATCATTGGGTGCTGTTGGACCTCTTTTCTAAAAGCTACGTGAGCCCTCCCTGGGATTCTGGGATCTCCAATGTGACTCTATCCACCCCCTGCAAACATCAACTAAATTGTTGATTACCTTCTTAGAAACAGTATTGTAAATAGATGGAAATCTTAACATTGATGTAAAGACACAAAGTTACAGTAGGGTGCTTCTGAAAATGGGAGATTATCAATAGGGATACTAAAAGGTATTCACAGAAAACAGGTAGATGGGCAGAAGCCGCTTCCTAATTTTCTAATTTGCAAATGAATCATTGAGCAAGAAGAAAATCATTTTCCTCCTTAACCAATCATTTTTGTGCAAATTGAGATCAATGACGTTCTCCCGACACCAGCCTGAAATCAATAGGAGAGAGGCCATCATTCATGGGCCTCCCTGACAGTAATCTGAGTAGTGTCCATAAGCGACAGTACAATATCCTAGAACACCCCCCACACCTCCCCCATGTAACGCCTGTGGATCCATCTCTAATATCACCAGCGCTCATCTACTTTTTTTAACATCCATAGAAGACTGTGCTTGATTTTATGTAAATCAGGTAATCAAGCAAATGGTGAAGGGCGGCGTCACCGTAATAACCCGGGCAGCAACCATGAAGACAACACACTGGGTGTAATATCTTCATAATGTCACATACCGAAGAGGGAGGAAAGGAAGAGGGATTTTTTTTTTCTTGCAATGAGTTTTAATTTACCATTGGTGATTGCTACTATATTTTATGGCTGGAATGTCACATAAATCATAGGGGTTTACGTATGATAGATAGATAGATAGATAGATAGATAGAGAGATAGATAGATAGGAGATAGATAGATAGATAGATAGATAGATAGATAGGAGATAGATAGGAGATAGATAGATAGGAGATAGATAGATAGGAGATAGATAGATAGATAGATAGATAGATAGATAGATAGATAGATAGATAGATAGGAGATAGATAGGAGATAGATAGATAGGAGATAGAGAGATAGATAGATAGATAGATAGATAGGAGATAGATAGATAGATAGATAGATAGATAGGAGATAGATAGATAGATAGATAGATAGGAGATAGATAGATAGATAGATAGATAGATAGATAGATAGATAGATAGATAGATAGGAGATAGATAGGAGATAGATAGATAGGAGATAGAGAGATAGATAGATAGATAGATAGGAGATAGATAGATAGATAGATAGATAGATAGATAGATAGATAGATAGATAGATAGGAGATAGGAGATAGATAGATAGATAGATAGATAGATAGATAGATAGATAGATAGGAGATAGATAGATAGATAGATAGATAGATAGATAGATAGATAGATAGGAGATAGATAGATAGATAGATAGATAGGAGATAGATAGATAGATAGATAGATAGATAGATAGATAGGAGATAGATAGATAGATAGATAGATAGGAGATAGATAGATAGATAGATAGATAGATAGGAGATAGATAGATAGATAGATAGATAGGAGATAGATAGATAGATAAATAGATAGATAGATAGATAGAAAATGTAGAGCAGCACTCCAAGGAACAGTCTGTGGTGCAAGCGGTTAATCCTGACCAGGGATTCTGTAGCTAGTCCAATGGTATATATCCCGCAGCACACAAAAGATAAGTGTAAAAAAATGTGAAGTTTATTCCATCAGTGAAAAAACATGCAGCATAAGAAGTGACGCAACGTTTCGATGATCTCCATCATCATTTTCAAGCGTGCAAAGCAGTGAACAAGGCAAGTGTTTATACAGGTGTAGTAATTACAAACAGCAAATCATTGGTCAAAATAAAGAAGGCAAATTATTCAGCATGTGTGATGATTCATTCAGGTGAGCAAAGTCCTAGTGCAGTACGATCGCATTACTGCGAATAATGGTCCCACATGTGAAAAAGTGTCCATAAAAAGAGACTTGAAATATCAAACAGAGACCTCTTCATATAATATGGATAAATCAAATAAACAAACGATGTCTTGCTTAAAGTAGATCCGGACTCCCGAACTCACTCTCCCAGACACGGATTACGTAGCACACACGTGATCACGGTACTGGTCACATGTAGGGAAGGAATTTCATTCATAAAAAACTGCTGTAGTACAGACTGCAGGAGAATCACAAGATCATGTAGGCAAACTAACTGTACCGGCTCAGGGGAAGTTCAGGCATCACCAACCTGGATCCTCGCCTTCACTATTGCTGTGTATCGCTCAGCCGTCGCACTCAATGAGTACAGCGGTGTATGCAACACACAGGACACCCCTTCAACGCCGGATGGCCCCTCCAGGCCGTATTCACACAGAGTAGCTAGTATAATATAGAAAATTCTCCTGGTCATGGTCCATACTCGCAGAGAAAATGTTGCCGTGTCAATAAATGAGGTGAGTTCAGTTGTCCATATGATCTGCAAAAGATAAATAGAAAAGTAAATATAAAATAATGTATATACAATAGGTATAAATACTAGATGTCACATATTTTCACCAACATGGGGTAATCCAGGGAAGCAGAAAAAGGGCAAACCATCATCTGTACATACCCCTGCTGACCTTATATTCCACGTTAAGGCCACTAGGGGCCAATGTTTTTAATTCATAAATCCATTGGAGTTCTTTGCGTTTGAGTAATGTCAGTCTATCACCCCCACGTTTCGGGGGCAAAATCCTATCTATAAGCATGAACTTGAGGTCTCTCTCAGTATGCCCAGCGTCTGTAAAGTGTTTAGAGACAGGACGGTCTAATCTCTTTTTTATGATTATGTATCGGTGGTGATTGATACGTGTCTTAAAGTCATGTGTAGTTTCCCCCACAAATACTTTATTACATGGACACCACAAGGTGTAAATTACCCAATCCGACTCACACGTAAGGAAATGTTTAATTTCATATTTTTTGTTTGTCAGTGGGTGGATAAAATGTGTACCCTTGTTCATATACTTGCAATTGATGCATCTCACACATGGATAGGAGCCTTTCTTAGGAGGTGCCAGGTATCGTTGTGTTGTAACAGTAGGACCAGTGATGTCAGCTTTGACCAATGTATCCCTGAGATTGGGTCCACGTCTGTAAGAAAGCAGTGGGGGAACCTGAAATTCAGCAATATTAGGATGTGTGTTCTTAATTACACTCCAGTGTTTGTTAATAATATTACCGATCTTAGAGGAGAAATGTGGAAAGGTGGAAATGAAGGGAATACGTTCTACTCCTGTGTCTCTATTGGCCCTTTGTAAAAGTTTCTTTCTCTCAATCTGTGTAGTTTTGTTGCGACACTCCTGTAGTAATCCTGTGGGGTAACCCCTTGCCCTGAATTCATCCACCATATTATTCAAAGTATTGTCCAAATGCTCATCACATTGGACAATCCTACGCGCCCTCATCATCTGGCTGATGGGCAATGCCCTAACCATTTTAGATGGGTGGCAGCTAGAAAAGTGTAGGGTATTATTGCAATCTGTGGGTTTTTTGTAAAGACTGGTAACCACTCCAAGAACTCCAATGGATTTATGAATTAAAAAGATTGGCCCCTAGTGGCCTTAACGTGGAATATAAGGTCAGCAGGGGTATGTACAGATGATGGTTTGCCCTTTTTCTGCTTCCCTGGATTACCCCATGTTGGTGAAAATATGTGACATCTAGTATTTATACCTATTGTATATACATTATTTTATATTTACTTTTCTATTTATCTTTTGCAGATCATATGGACAACTGAACTCACCTCATTTATTGACACGGCAACATTTTCTCTGCGAGTATGGACCATGACCAGGAGAATTTTCTATATTATACTAGCTACTCTGTGTGAATACGGCCTGGAGGGGCCATCCGGCGTTGAAGGGGTGTCCTGTGTGTTGCATACACCGCTGTACTCATTGAGTGCGACGGCTGAGCGATACACAGCAATAGTAAAGGCGAGGATCCAGGTTGGTGATGCCTGAACTTCCCCTGAGCCGGTACAGTTAGTTTGCCTACATGATCTTGCGATTCTCCTGCAGTCTGTACTACAGCAGTTTTTTATGAATGAAATTCCTTCCCTACATGTGACCAGTACCGTGATCACGTGTGTGCTACGTAATCCGTGTCTGGGAGAGTGAGTTCGGGAGTCCGGATCTACTTTAAGCAAGACATCGTTTGTTTCTTTGATTTATCCATATTATATGAAGAGGTCTCTGTTTGATATTTCAAGTCTCTTTTTATGGACACTTTTTCACATGTGGGACCATTAATCGCAGTAATGCGATCGTACTGCACTAGGACTTTGCTCATCTGAATGAATCATCACACATGCTGAATAATTTGCCTTCTTTATTTTGACCAATGATTTGCAGACACAGTAGTGCCTTGGATTACGAGCATAATTCGTTCACGCACTGCGCTTGAAATCCAAATCCACTCTTAAACCAAAGCAAATTTTCCCATAAGAAATCACAGAAATGCAGATAATTGGTTCCACACCCCAAAAATAATGATTTTTTTTTATTCTAAATAACATGTAAAATAAATTAAACAAACATTTAGAAACAGCTGAATATGTGATATTATAAGTTACTGTACAGTATAGCAATCAGCATGTGGTGTATAATGTATAGTAACTGCATAACCCTGATAACACAGCAGCAGTTTGTAGATACAGGATGGAGCTGCAGATCCTCATAATGCAGGAGTGTAGTACAACAGGTTAGAATAGAGAAGCAGGGCTGCTGTCAGAGGTCTGTGTGGTCACATGACAGCAATGGGGAAGGGGGGTGTGTTCAGCATGGACCAATCAGGACTGATAGAGACTGCAGGGAGTATGAAGGAATGAGCAGGGCGGATGTGGGCACATAGATGCAGCGCTCTCTGTCCGGGGAGAGAGGGGTTACAGCTATGGAGAGATTACCTCCACAATCCTGTCCTCTGATGCAAGCCCCAGCCTGAAGTGGATTTGCTATGATTTGGAAGGTGAGGGAGACTTCCTGGGTCAGAGTACAGGGCTGTAGACCCCACTATGTAGACCAGGAATGGGGAACCTTCGGCCCTCCAGCTTTTGTAAAACTACAATTCCCATCATGCCTGGGCAGCCAAAGCTTTAGCTTTGGCTGCTCAGGCATGATGGTAATTGTAGTTTTGCAACAGCTGGAGGCCGAAGATTCCCCATCCCTGATGTAGACCATGCCCCTCCCCCACTCCCCCTCCCACCCAGCACAGGGAGCTCTTAAACCAAAGCAATGCTCTTATACCAAGTCATGATTTTGAAAAACTGTGAGCTCTTAAACCCAAACGCTCTTAAACCAAGTTACTCTTAAATCAAGGTACCACTGTGTGTGTATATATAATATATATATATATATATATATATATATATATATATATATATATATGGATTAGGTCAGAGACAGTGCTTGTGGTGGCCATACTGAAAGTTTAGGGTTTAACCCTCTGCCATTACATTATATCTCCCCCCTCTCATTTACCAGTTCATCTTCTTTGAGAGAGAACTTTGTTGCTGATAGTTATCGGGAAAAAAAAAATGGAGAAATGTAATTTATCCTGAGTTGTTACAATAGGCAGATAAGTACAAGATAGCGTGGCATGGGATAGCCGACCCCCCACCTCCCGCACCTGCTCTCATCTGATAAGGGAGATCTGTCTGTTCCCATTCATTAATCCCTCTGTATCACAATCTTGTATCTTAAAAGCAAAAAAATAAAATAAAATCATTTATATGTCAGGAATAGATCTGTAATACACAAGCATATAAACCAATATACCATTCAATGAATATTGATGGAGGCTGACGGATTTACTATAATTTACCCCAGATATTGGCATAAATTATAGCAGTAATCTATACCAGCCTATAGTGGCAGTGGTGACCGTTCCTCTACAACATTGATAATTTGAGTTCCCATACACCCAATACTTTTATCAGCCTGCAGAGGATTCGCCCGTCAATCTACGGTGTATGGGGCTCTCCAGAAAAAAACACCAATAGAAGTTGTCAGTGGTAATAACTGTTGGCCGTGATTGAAAATCATCACCCAACCCCTATGTTCTGAGGGAGAAAAGCTGTGGCAAGATCTTTCTTGCTGCAGCTTACCCCTCTCCATAGAAAACAAAAAATGCTTGGCTGTGGTTAATGTGTATGGGGCCGACAGGAGAGATGAATGACAGACGAACAGTTATTAAAAGTTTATATTGACTTTTAGTCCTCAGCTCCCAATGGTGACACTCAGTTGCCCCACAGTGGTGACATTCCCAGTTCCCTAACAATGGTGGCAGACTCAGTTGACCCACAATAATGGCAGACTCACTTGACCCTTAATGGTGGCACACTCACTTGGCCCACAATGGTGGCAGACTCCGTTGACCCACAATGGTAGCAGACTAATTTGACCCACTATGGTGGCCAACTTGACCCACAATGGTGGCAGACTCCGTTGACCCACAATGGTGGCAGATTCCTTTGACCCACAATGGTGACAGACTCACTTGACCCACAATGGTAGCAGACTCACTTGACCCACAATGGTGGCAGACTCGACCCACAATAGTAACAGACTCCGTTGACCCACAATGGTGACAGACTCCATTGACCCTCAATGGCGGTAGACCCAGTTCTTTGACAATAGTCACAGACTCATTTCTCTCCCACAATGGCAACACAATGGCTTCCTCCATAAAGGTGAAAGCCGCATTCTTCTCATAATAGTAACAGCCGCAGTGAACCCGCAATAATGGGAGTTTTGGTTCTCTTGTAATGGTGATAGACCTAGTTACCCCATAGTGGTGATAGCAAGAGGCATAACCAGCAGCTCTTGGGCACCAATGGAAAAAAAAAATAAGCCATCACCTACCATGTGCTATTTATCCACCAACACTGGAGTCATCATATGTGGCACAGAGGTCTTTGGGCCCCCATGTTGTGAGTGCATGTGCCTTCTCTGCACCCCATGGTGCCGCCCCGTGAGTACATAATGGTGACATCCTCCATGAGTCCATAATGGTGACAGTGTCCCACAACAGCTCTATCACTTACCAGATCTCTCTTCTGTCATGTTGACAGCCACAATTTCACGCACTAGCCACAAATTTCCCTGCAGGCAGCGGTGGCCAATAATAGAAAGTCAACAATTGGCCATAGCAATAATGACCACAGTGCTCCCATTAAAGTACAACTCCAGCGGTAACTTTTATCTGCCAATTAAAACACATTGCAAAAGTTATATAACGTTGCAATGTGTTTCAATAACCTTTCTGCCCCCCCCCCCTCTTTACCCCCATTACCAATTGGCTGAAAAACCTGTAAGCCGTCTATTACTTACCAGCCAATGAAAAGGCTGGAGAGTGGTTAGGTGAGAATAGGATCTCTTTTATTTCTTAGGCAACCTCTAGCTCTACAGTTTATAAAACAATTTAATAGTCTAAGTACCTATTTAACTTTATTTGTTACCTTTGTTGTAAATGTAAGTGAAGCACCTGGAGTCACTGGGGTGTAACACAGCACTGTAACAGCAGAGTCATGGAATCACCTCTCTACATTCAGCCCTCCCTCTGCTGCAAGCACGCCTCTTGTCTGATGAATGACAGCTGATGTCAAAGCAGGGAGTGAGGCCTATCAGGCAGGAGGCGTGCTTGCAGCAGGGGGAGAGATGACTACTTGACTCAGAGCTGCGATAAAAAGCAACAAGTACATCATTTATATACAGCCCAGGCCACAAAGTTTAATATCACATAAATCTGTAGAATGGATATCAAACCACATCATCTACATCTACATCACACAGTGCATTCCGTAAGGATTCTAGTTATAGGTGTCACAATCCAATTCCCTTCTGTGTACGTATTGTAGCTCTGTGCATATATAGTTCACAATAGTAATACGACTGCAGCACTCCCAATGTAGTGAAAGCGATGTATTTCCATGAGCCAATAAATCACCGATTTGTTTTCACTACATGTTATTATTATTTTTATTATTTTATTTTATTTTTTTATCTCAATTTTTATTTGATTTTTGAAGTTTTTCAAAACTTTTGCAAGTACTGAGAAAGTACAAAATATAACAATACAATGGTCAAATTAAGAAGCAGGTATGATACAATCATGTCCTTAAAGCCCTTGGTATGTAACATGCACCGCAGAATGTGAGGGAGCCTAAATTTTAATGTGAAGAGTCATACTCGCTTCATACAGGTTAGGATAGTAAAAAAACACAGTAATCCTCAGCTATAATGCGAGATATAGAAAAATCATAAAACACAAATAAAACAGGCGATATTCCTGCAAGTCCAAATAAGCCAAGCCTGACAATATATGCCAATTGCAAAGTTTAGAGTTCAGTGACACCAGAAGTATATAGTAACCACATCCAACCTCCTAAAGGGGTATAAGAGGCTAGGGGTATTTTTCGTGTATGGCCGGGAAGGGGTTGGATATAGATGCCACCGTCCACTTACCTCCCCAGTTCCAGCGCCGGGTTCCAGATTGCGCCGGAAGCAGCTGCAGGATGGGAGAACGGGGCACTGCGATCCGGAACCTGGCGCTGGAACCGGGAAGGTAAGTGGATGACGGCATCTATATCCAATCCCTCCCCGGCTATACACGAAAAATACCCCTTAAGTCATAACGTAAGGAATATAACCCTGAGTTTAGGGGTGACTGTCCATGAATCTTTTTGATTTAGCCCATCATGCATTAAATGTCTGCAATGAACCCAGTTTTATATGAATAGAACAATTCATTGTGCAATTAGATTGTACCACATTCAAGATCTCCGTGATAGAGCGAAGAGCAATACTCTTCCAGTTCTGCGCTACTTTAGGTTTGGTCGCAGTAAGTACATGAATCATAATGGAAATGTCAGCATGGATAAGGTGGTCTAGGCCCATGTGTAGCAAGGCAACCTCCGGGCCCCACTTAATCATGTACCCTATGATACGAGCTAAGACGGAGTGAATTCTCTTCCACAATGGTTGAATAATAGCATACTGCCACCACACATGCATTAATGAGCCCTCTTCCGTCTTGCACCTCCAATAGGCCTTAGAGCATGTGGGAAACATTTTAGAAAGTCGTAGCGGCGTGAGATACCATCTATATAAAAACGTGCGTGCCGCTTCCACATGATTGGCACAGTGTGAATATTTACAGCTATATGTTAATGTGTCCATCCATTGAGTATCTGAAAACTGTAGCTGAAGGTCGGATTCCCACTTCTCCTTAAAGGAGAACAGTGGTTTAAAGGGATGGAGGGCTGCGTATGCTCATGAGATGGGAGGGTGGATTTATGCCATAAAAATACACTTCATACAGGGAGCGTGTGGTGGGTTGTGCCATTGGAAGTGTAGCTATGTACTGCCTCAATTGGAGATACTTAAAAAAGTCTTAGCGTGGCATGTTGTAAACAGCGGAGATATGTTCAAAAGTGTGTAACTTCCCTTCCGATAAAAAACCCTTTATAGTTGGAATGCCCTTCTAGATTCACTCACTATATTTGGAATAAGATATTTTTTGCTTAATAACCCAAAGGGGACATCGCTGTAGTGAGTCTGTAGGAGGAGGGCAGAGTTAGCTACACCTTTCCGTAAGGCAGATGAACAACATATATGGACAAAGAGGAGCGCTAATATAGTGTAGCATGGACAATATCAGTGGGAAAATTACTTGAAAGTGGACCAAACTAACCTGGGGGTGTTGTGCAAACCTTAGGCACAACACTAGTAGGCTTTTTTGTTATATCAGTCCGCTGCCCGGCCTCTGGTTCTCTGCTCCTGGCACCCATCCTAATGCCAAAGCATTAAAATGCAGTTTGGAATTGACCATACATACAGCCATGGCGCAGGACGCCCAAAATAACTCCAAGGACTTCACGAGTGTCTTTCTTGGGCGTTTATTCACACTAGGCTTAAAAATGGGTGATGCGTTTTGGTCTAACACCTTTATCAAGCTCCTCCTCACTGCAAAACGCCAAGTACTGCCGCCAAGTCTTGGCGTTTTGCAGTGAGGAGGAGCTTGATAAAGGTTGTTTTTTTTTAAGCCTAGTGTGAATAAACGCCCAAGAAAGACACTTGTGAGGTCCTTGGAGTTATTTTGGGAGTCCTGCGCTGTGGCTGTATGGATGGTCCAATGGTCAATACCAACCTATACCTTTCTGTACATCAACCACAGCTTTTAAAGTTAAACACGGAATGGGGGGGCGCGGGGTAGCACCAGGTAAATGTACACTCCCAAAAAATAACATGGGATTAGACACACCCGCCAGTGACAACTCTATACCTACCCATTATTTAGTACGATCTGCCATCCATAGACTTTTTATTTAATCTAGTATGGCCGGGTGGTAGTATTTTGGGCACCCCAGGCCATCTAACTTAGGAGGAAGGCATTGGGTCTGTGTGGACACTCTCGCTTTCTGGCCTTTCTAAATGAAACCCATAAGTACTTTCTGTAAATGCTTTAAATCTAATTTTTTTCATTGTTCAAGAATAGAACACCAAAGCTATAATAGCCGAGAATGGGCAGGTTGATCAGTTGGGTGATCATAACAGTGTAGGTTTATATGGTTTATAGTTTGGACTAAAGCAACATGACCCCTATGGGCATGGCAGGGTATGCCATCAGTGGATGGGCATTGTATGCTCTGGTACATTCATTTTCTACTATGTTGTAACATTTTATAATAGTATAAGGTTTAGTAAGTCTTTTCCTTCCCTGAGCATGAACATTAGTGGAAACTTTTCAAGGTTAGCTCTGTGTTTCTTACCCGGGTGTTAAATATTGGAGCAGGGATTTGATCAGTAATGTGCCTGTAATCTGCCTCCATACATGCCATTGTTTTAATAAAATAATGATTGTTCATTTTCGCCACATGCTCAGCGTACAGCGTACACGTAATCCCATACTCGAGGTAAATAATTGGACTTTTCCAACCGAGAGCAACCGTCTACGGAACTGTGTTTTCCTGTCTGTTTCTAGAAAGGAAGGAAAAGCTTAAAGTCTAACCGGCAATTTTTTTTTCTTTTTTAATTGAAAAACTTGAACAATTTTGAAAATGTTTATATTATACTTTATTAAACGGTTCAGCTTGTGTTCAGTAGAGAACAGCAGCTGTAAAGGTCTCCAATTTTAAATACACATTTTGTGAATCTGTACACGGTAAGCATAAATGCTTTGTACCTAGCCCAGTGAGTAGTTAGGGATATAGTGTATGTCTTACTGGTCAAGAGTTTGTGCCATGGTGTCCAAACATAGTGTACAATGGAATGAATGTAGAGAAGCAGGGTCCTCAGTCATTTTGCAGATCGCTACTTACTGTTCTTATGCAAAGAAGATAAGCGGAAATGCTAAGTGATCTGCACCAAGGCCTGACCAGTTTAGGACTGTACCCAAATCAGCTGTCAAATCCCAGATTAAGGGTAGCTTCACACACACCGTATTGCAGCGGATTTGATCTAAATAACTGAACACAGCATCAAATCTGCTGCGGATCTTCTGCGGATCCTGTACATGTGAACGCACCCTAAAGGGGTTATCCAGCGCTACAAAAACATTGCCACTTTCTTCCAGAGACAGCACCCCCTCTTGTCTCCAGGTCAGGTGCTGTTTGCAATTAAGCTCCATTCACTTCAATGGAACTGAATAGCAAAACCTGCACCCAAACTGGAGACAATAGTAATGCTGTCTCTGGAAGAAAGTGGCAATGTTTTTGTAGAGGTGAATAACCCCTTTAACTTTAGAGGGGGTCGCAACTCGAGCATGCTCAAGTCCGATCATTGGGCATTTAAATACCGGCGGCTGGAGAAGCTGAATGCTGCCCTAAGGCTTTCTGGAAAACACGGATACAGCCTATGGCCTATGTCCATGTTTTGCCGGACTCCCTACTTCTTCAGCTACCGGTGTTTAAATACT
Source organism: Dendropsophus ebraccatus (assembly GCF_027789765.1). Taxonomy (NCBI): domain Eukaryota; kingdom Metazoa; phylum Chordata; class Amphibia; order Anura; family Hylidae; genus Dendropsophus; species Dendropsophus ebraccatus. The sequence continues at coordinate 11,231,618 of NC_091468.1, forward strand.
CAACATAAATAGAAGATAAATATCTCGGCACTCCCAGCATATGCAAGTGCTTTCATTAATGGCTCTACGGAACTACCGCTGTTGCATAACGCTTCAGGCTCAAATCAATCAGGTGGTGCTCTGAACTTAAAGAAAGTTCATAGCCATCCGTTCACACAGCAGAAAAAGAAAAAAAACTTGCGGCACTCACCATCTTCGTATAAATGCTTTTATTCCACCAAGGCATGAGGTGTGGATAGAGCTAGGGCCCTAGCTCTATCCACACCTCACGCCTTCATGGAATAAAAGCATTTATACGAAGATGGTGAGTGCCGCAAGTTTTTCTTTTTCTGCTGTGTGGTCAAATACTGAACGATCAGGCTCGAGCATGTTCAAATTGCTTTTATCTCTAACTAACTTGACAGCCAATTTGAAGGGAATTAAGAAAGTGTTAGCCCATCTCTGGTCATTGTTATAGCCCTGACTTTATTTAGACATTATTTAGAATAACCTGGTCATAAAATGTGTATGAGGTGACATGGAGAGGATGGCGCCTCCTTAGGTGGTGGTGCTAGAGGTGGTAGGTATTCAGAAAAATAGTAGAGAAGACCCAGCACTCACCAAGTAGTTCTGCTCATTTATTGTAGTGCAATAGGCATCAGGTACAGTAAGGACGCGTTTTGGCCAAGCATGGTCTTCATCAGCATCTTCTAGTAGCACTACTTACGATGATGAAGGTCATGCTTGTCCTCACTGTACCCGATGCCTATTGCACTACAATAAATGAGCAGAACTACTTGGTGAGTGCCGGGTCTTCTCTACTATAAAATGTGCATGGACTCCCAGCAATCAGTTGTACAGTAGAACTAAAGCAAGTGCACAACCTCTCTGCTGCACCACCACAGGAGAAACAAAGCATTACACGGTGCTCATTCATTTCAATGGTTTATTTGTGTAGTGCAGGACAGGACAGATCTTCCACGGAGAGAGACGCTCTTTGTAAGCACTCTACACTACTCTAGACTAGAGATAAGACTCCTAAACAAACAGCCCCCTCCTCTTAACTCAAAATACCCTAAAAGGGTGTATGGAAATTGGTTTTGTAATCCAGAAAACCCTTTAAATAGTTTTCTTCCCTCACCAAGAGCAGTATCTCTACATCTAATCATCATTAAGAAATACAGACATCCCTTATCTGCGGTACTGTACATCGCCCTTCCAGGCAGAGATGATAAAAATTGTGGAGAGGGTGGCAAAGCTTCTGATAATCCCAAAGGCCTTAGATGAGAAGCGATGAAATACTTTGAAAGGTGAAGAGGTGATCCTGTATCATTTAGAAACTTTCTAATTTTTTGCTTATTACAACATGACCTCTTTTGTTTCCTTTGTCTTGCAGGATTGGCGGCTTTCAGCGCGCACCGGTTTCTGTTGTCTGCATGCACGGTGGCCGGATGTACGAACAGTTCCCAAGTCACAGTGACTACAGCACAGCTTCCTCCCCAATATGTCGCTCCACCAGTGCTCACGGTGGTGGATTCTACGAGGATCCATGTCCAGTATGTATTCACTGCTCTCACTACAGGTAGTCTAGGATATAGGATCGGACTGGAGCGTGCTCTGGTGTTGCGCTCTCCTCTAGTTGAAACCTTTGATGGGGCGCTGTCATTACCAATAAATGATGATAAGTCAGCAGGGAAGGTGATATATTACATATATTGTTTGCAACAATTTACTTTTTTTTTTTTTTTTTTGCCTGTTTTCTATATGCTGTAAAATCGGCCCCTAGGCATCTCACTTTCTGGCAAACTGTATTTGAGGTTCCATCACTGAGGCCACTTGGTCTTTACTAACTGCAAAAAATCAGACCAAATGCAGGAAGTGATGTCAGTCGTCCCTCTGCTATGCACACACTGGCCCAGTGACGATGAATTCTGATTGGCCAGCGGTCAATACTGATCTTTTGACCAAAACAAATGTCATTTATAAACATGGCCGCCCACCGGCTCAGAGTGAAATGCAGAAGCATGAGCAGCAAAGTCGGGGCACTAAACAGGCCGTTAGAGCTGCAATGTTAAATTAAAAACTGACAGCAAACATAAAGCAGGCATTAGCTGAATATTTGCTGGGGTTTTCTATTTTTCATATATCTCTTTAAAATGTATCTTTCATTTAAAAATTTATATCAGAAATCAATAGTACATGCAATTTTAAGGCAAAAAGGCCCCTGTTTGTAGTCAAAAAAATTTTTCTGGCCTCCCCCTTTACTTTTTATTTGTTCTTTATCAGGCAAAGCCGATAGCAAAGTGGAGGAGCAAAGTGAAGAGGGGTTTGCTGAGTCCATTATAACCTATGGAGGGAGGAGGGGCTGAGGGGGATGAGTGAGCAGGGAGAGTACAGAGCCAGCTCCTACAGTTTGAAGACAGTTTGGATGCATAAAACGCTGGATTCCAAGGTCAGAAAGGTCACTGCTTTTCTGGGAGCTTGGTGAGAGAAGATTGCTGGATGATGTTGTCATAAATGTTCCTGTTGGAACCTTGGCGCAGTCCTCAGTTCGTAAGATACGACCGAGACTGCGCTTTTGGCCATGATTCTGCACTTTTATGTTTGTATTTCATTTATGTCTGAACCTGGTCTGAACACTGTCTTATTCCAGCCCTTGCTGGGTGGTGATTAGCAGGCTTCCACCACACCCGTGTCCACCTGTGTAGCTCTCTGGCAGGTTCAGAGTTAAGCTTTCTTGCTCTGGTTTCTGTGATTGAGGGATCCTATAGCCAGTCAGTTTCCTTGTTGTCAGCTGTGTATGCTCTGCAGTCAGGAGGCTGCTTCAATGGGATTCTGGACCGGGCTCTGATTCACTATAAGTCATTCTCAGTATCCCAGATCATTGCTGGTTATTCAGTATAGCTTCCCTGTCCTGCATTCCAGCTCTGCCTGCATTTATCTGCATTACCTCTGGTTTTCTGTCCCTTGCCTTGTTTTCTGACTACCCTTGCTTTCTGCCTGCCCCTGACCATATTGCCTGTTATTCGACTACTCTTTTGGATCCTGATTTTGTACCTTGCTGCCAGACTGTTGTGACCCGAATTGCTGACCATTCTTCATTGTGTTTTGTCTGTCTGTCTTGTCTTTGTGTCCCACCTAGCCAGTACAGGGACCGCCGCCCAGTTGCTGCCCTAGGGTTTAGCCTAGGGGGGCAAGTAGGTAGTCAGTGGGCGGGGCTGAGCTTAGGGCTCACTGTCTCTGTGTGTCTGGTGTCACCGGTTCCTAACAGATGTGCTGTTCAGGGCTGTCTTTTCTCCTCTCCCTGCTCACTCCCCCCCCCCCCCTGCCCCTCTCCATAGAGCATGAGCATAATGGGAACAGAAATCATGCTTCTTCTGGAGATAGGAAAACGGCTTTTTAAGTACAGAAGGAAACTCTTTTGCGTAGTAAAACCTATTACAGAGTTTCTTAAAATTTCTGAAGAATGACATTTAAATGACAGTTACACTTTAAAGTGGTTAACTGTCTTTATAACTTTCAAAGTCGAAATCAACAGTAGATGTGGTATAAAGCAAGTTTGCAATATACATTCATTACTTTTTGTTGTCGTTATCATGCTATAAAACAAAGCTGAACTTACCAGAAATCCAGGTCCAGTCTCCTGAAGGCAGCTATATAACATTTATACTTACTGTATCCAGGTCCAGTCTCCTGAAGGCTGCTATATAACAGCTATACTTACTGTATCCAGGTCCAGTCTCCTGAAGGCAGCTATATAACATTTATACTTACTGTATCCAGGTCCAGTCTCCTGAAGGCTGCAATATAACAGCTATATTTACTTGTATCCAGGTCCAGTCTCCTGAAGGCAGCTATATGACAGCTCTACTTACTTCATCCAGGTCCAGTCTCCTGAAGGCAGCAATATAACAAAGCTACTGTATACTTACTGTATCCATGTCCAGTCTCCTGAAGGCAGCTATATAACAGCTATACTTACTGTATCCAGGTCCAGTCTCCTGAAGGCTGCAATATAAGAGCTATACTTACTTGTATCCAGGTCCAGTCTCCCGAAGGCAGCTATATAACAGCTATACTTACTGTATCCAGGCCCAGTCTCCTGAAGGCAGCTATATAACAGCTATACTTACTTGTATCCAGGTCCAGTCTCCTGAAGGATGCTATATGACAGCTATACTTAATGTATCCAGGTCCAGTCTCCTGATGGCAGCTATATAACAGCTATACTTACTGTATCCAGGTCCAGTCTCCTGAAGGCTGCTATATAACAGCTATACTTACTTGTATCCAGGTCCAGTCTCCTGATGGCAGCTATATAACAGCTATACTTACTGTATCCAGGTCCAGTCTCCTGAAGGCAGCTATATAACAGCTATACTTACTGTATCCAGGTCCAGTCTCCTGAAGGCAGCTATATAACAGCTATACTTACTGTATCCAGGTCCAGTCTCCTGAAGGCAGCTATATAACAGCTCTACTTACTTGTATTCAGGTCCAGTCTCCTGAAGGCAGCTATATAACAGCTCTACTTACTGTATCCAGGTCCAGTCTCCTGAAGGCAGCTATATAACAGCTATACTTACTGTAACCAGGTCCAGTCTCCTGAAGGCAGCTATATAACAGCTCTACTTACTTGTATTCAGGTCCAGTCTCCTGAAGGCAGCTATATAACAGCTCTACTTACTGTATCCAGGTCCAGTCTCCTGAAGGCAGCTATATAACAGCTCTACTTACTGTATCCAGGTCCAGTCTCCTGAAGGCTGCTATATAACAGCTATAATTACTGTATCCAAGTCCAGTCTCCTGAAGGCAGCTATATAACAGCTATACTTACTGTATCCAAGTCCTGTCTCCTGAAGGCAGCTATATAACAGCTATACTTACTGTATCCAAGTCCAGTCTCCTGAAGGCAGATGTTCTGACTTGTGCTGGTTGAAAAAAAAAAAAAGACTAAACACAGGAATTCCGGCCAGTACAGAGAGTCACGGCTCAATGTGTCCATCAATCACATGACTGCCTTCTCTCTGTCAGCACTAAGATGGCCCGGGAAACACAGGACTTCCTTTTTTCTGACTCTTTGACAAAAAAAAGATGCATATAGTAGGGATGCATATAGTAAGGATGCATATAGTAGGGATGCATATAGTAAGGATGCATATAGTAGGGATGCATATAGTAGGGATGCATATAGTAAGGATGCATATAGTAGGGATGCATATAGTAAGGATGCATATAGTAGGGATGCATATAGTAGGGATGCATATAGTAAGGATGCATATAGTAGGGATGCATAGAGTAGGGATGCATAGAGTAGGGATGCATAGAGTAGGGATGCATAGAGTAGGGATGCATAGAGTAGGGATGCATATAGTGGGGATGCATGTAGTGGGGATGCATAGAGTAGGGATGCATATAGTAGGGATGCATAGAGTAGGGATGCATAGAGTAGGGATGCATATAGTAGGGATGCATATAGTAGGGATGCATGTAGTAGGGATGCATATAGTAGGGATACATATAGTAGGGATGCATATAGTAGGGATGCATATAGTTGGGATACATATAGTAGGGATGCATATAGTTGGGATATATATAGTAGGGATGCATATAATAGAGATGCATATAGTAGGGATGCATATAATAGTGATGCATATAGTAGGGATGCATATAATAGAGATGCATATAGTAGGGATGCATATAATAGCGATGCATATAGTAGGGATACATACTGTATAATAGCGATGCATATAGTAGGGATGCATATAGTTTGGATACATACAGTAGGGATGCATATAGTAGGGATGCATATAATAGTGATGCATATAGTAGGGATGCATATAATAGCGATGCATAAAGTAGGGATGCATATAGTAGGGATACATATAATAGCGATGCATATAGTAGGGATACAAATAATAGCGATGCATATAGTAGGGATGCATATAATAGCGATGCATATAGTAGGGATACAAATAATATCGATGCATATAGTAGGGATGCATATAATAGCGATGCATATAGTAGGGATGCATATAGTAGGGATACATATAGTAGGGATGCATATAGTAGGGATGCATATAGTTGGGATACATATAGTAGGGATGCATATAGTTGGGATACATATAGTAGGGATGCATAAAGTAGGGATGCATATAGTAGGGATACATATAATAGCGATGCATATAGTAGGGATGCATATAGTAGGGATACATATAATAGCGATGCATATAGTAGGGATACATATAATAGCGATGCATATAGTAGGGATGCATATAATAGCGATGCATAAAGTAGGGATACATATAATAGCGATGCATATAGTAGGGATACATATAATAGCGATGCATATAGTAGGGATACATATAATAGCGATGCATATAGTAGGGATACATATAATAGCGATGCATATAGAAGGGATACATATAATAGCGATGCATATAATAGGGATACATATAATAGCGATGCATAAAGTAGGGATACATATAATAGCGATGCATATAGAAGGGATGCATAAAGTAGGGATACATATAATAGCGATGCATATAGTAGGGATGCATAAAGTAGGGATACATATAATAGCGATGCATATAGTAGGGATGCATATAGTAGGGATGCATATAGAAGGGATACATATAGTAGGGATACATCTAATAGCGATGCATATAGAAGGGATACATATACAATTGCTGTTTTCCAGTTTATATTCCATAAATCACAGAACCACAGGTATTGCCTAATAACAGATGCATTATTAATTCAGTCCTATTATAGTTGCTGGTTTTATGATATTATGCTTATACAGATCTTACAATACACTTTGTTATTTCCCAGGTGGGATGAGCCGGACATAGTCAATGGCGTACTGGAGTGCTATATGCTTCATATTTCTGATGATACGGGCACCAGGGGTCCCTGGACCACTGTCTATAACAGTACAGAGCTGTTCCTAGATTACATCATCCAGGGACTAACACCAGGGACCAAATACTTCATAAAACTGAGTGTAAGTATTGGAATTAACACCTATTGGTATAAATGAATGAAGCCGGGGTGGGCTCTAGGTGTATGTGAGTCACATCCTCGAAATCCTTCGGTAGGATAGACATTCAGACCACAGCTTTTTCCACATACTCGCTCAGTTTGGTTTGACATGCATGTGTCCTCAATGAGGCGTCTAGTGCACCTCCATATGCCTGTAAGGGTTTGTCATGGTGCCATGTTCCAGTAGGCTCTGTATGTATGGAGAAAGAAGCATGGTTGAAAATGTGAAAATGTCTTAAAGTGGTTGTCCAGGATTACAAAAAACTTGGCTGATTTCCCCCATAATAGCGCCACTCTAGTCCTCAGTTTGTATGTTGTATTGCATCTCAGTTCTGTTGAAGTCAATGGAGCCTAGTCGTAATACCACGCACAGCACATGGATAATAGTGACACTGTTACTGAAAGAAAGCAGCTGTGCCTTTTTTTTATACTAATCATGGAAAACCCCTTAAAGACTTGGAGTTCGTGTGACATTGAAGGTCACAACCTCTAAAACTGCTGACACATGGACTAATTCTAATTTACCAGGAAGGCAAAAGCTAGTCATACAGATTACATACTGTATAAACTGGCCAAGAGCTATACCACCCGAGCACAGGAGTCATGGAGAGATAACCCCCCATACACAGGAGTCACGGAGAGCCCCCCCCCCATACACAGGAGTCACGGAGAGCCCCCCCCATACACAGGAGTCACGGAGAGATAACCCCCCATACACAGGAGTCATGGAGAGATAACCCCCCATACACAGGAGTCATGGAGAGATAACCCCCCATACACAGGAGTCACGGAGAGAGGCCCCCCCCAATACACAGGAGTCACGGAGAGATAACCCCCCATACACAGGAGTCACGGAGAGCCCCCCCCCCCCATACACAGGAGGCACGGAGAGATAACCCCCCATACACAGGAGTCATGGAAAGATAACCCCCCATACACAGGAGTCATGGAGAGAGGCCACCCCCCAATACACAGGATTCATGGAAAGATAACCCCACATACACAGGAGTCATGGAGAGCCCCCCCCCCCATACATAGGAGTCACGGAGAAAGCCCCCCCCCCCCCCCATACACAGGAGTCACGGAGAGAGGCCCCCCCATACACAGGAGTCACGGAGAGGCCCCCCCATACACAGGAGTCACGGAGAGAGGCCCCCCCATACACAGGAGTCACGGAGAGAGGCCCCCCCATACACAGGAGTCACGGAGAGAGGCCCCCCCAATACACAGGAGTCATGGAGAGAGGCCACCCCCCCAATACACAGGAGTCATGGAAGGATAACCCCACATACACAGGAGTCATGGAGAGCCCCCCCCATACACAGGAGTCACGGAGAAAGGCCCCCCCCCATACACAGGAGTCATGAAGAGCCCCCCCCCCCCCGCATACACAGGAGTCACGGAGAGGCCCCCCCATACACAGGAGTCACGGAGAGAGGCCCCCCCCCATACACAGGAGTCACGAAGAGAGCCCTCCCCCATACACAGGAGTCACGGAGAAAGGCCCCCCCCCATACACAGGAGTCATGGAGAGCCCCCCCCCATACACAGGAGTCACGGAGAAAGCCCCCCCCCCATACACAGGAGTCACGGAGAGAGGCCCCCCCATACACAGGAGTCACGGAGAGGCCCCTCCATACACAGGAGTCATGGAGAGATACCCCCCCCATACACAGGAGTCACAGAGAGAGGCCCCCCCATACACAGGAGTCACGGAGAGGCCCCCCCATACACAGGAGTCATGGAGAGAGGCCCCCCCCATACACAGGAGTCACGGAGAGAGGCCCCCCTATACACAGGAGTCACGGAGAGGCCCCCCCATACACAGGAGTCATGGAGAGAGGCCCCCCCCCATACACAGGAGTCACGGAGAGAGGCCCCCCCATGCACAGGAGTCACGGAGAGAGGCCCCCCCCAATACACAGGAGTCATGGAGAGAGGCCACCCCCCAATACACAGGAGTCATGGAGAGATACCCCCCCCCATACTCAGGAGTCATGGAGAGAGGCCCCCCCCCATACACAGGAGTCATGGAGAGAGCCCCCCCCCCCATACACAGGAGTCATGGAGAGAGCCTTCCCCCCCATACACAGGAGTCATGGAGAGATACCCCACCCCCCCATACTCAGGAGTCATGGAGAGAGGCCCCCCCCCCATACACAGGAGTCATGGAGAGATACCCCCCCCCCCATACACAGGAGTCATGGAGAGAGCCCCCCCCCCATACACAGGAGTCATGTAAAGGGGCTCCACCCCCATACACAGGAGTCATGGAGAGGGGCCCCACCCCCATACACAGGAGTCATGGAGAGCCCACCCCCCCCATACACAGGAGTCATGGAGAGCCCCCCCACCCCCATACACAGGAGTCATGGAGAGCCCCCCCCCCCCCTTACACAGGAGTCAAGGAGAGGCCCCACACACACATTATACTGAATTGGTCTAGTGGTCCATGGCTGTAATGGGTAAATGGCTATTGAAGGGATATGGGCACCTTAAAGCAGAAGTCCACGTCTGGCCGGGAGGAGGTGGGCAAACATAACACCATGCACCTACCTCACTTGCTCACCACTGTCCCCTTTGCTACGGTTCCAGGTCCCTAGGCCGCTTCCTGGTCTGAACAGGGACCTGGGTCGTTGCATGTCAGCTTCTCTCGTAGTGGGGTCCCGCCTCAGCTGCTGACTGGCTGAGCGAGCTGACATGTCACCACTAGAGATGAGCGAATTTGCCGAAGTTTGGGTTCGTATGAACCTGAACTATCGGCTTCTGATTCCCGCTGTCTGCAGCCTCCGTGAACAGGGTGGATACAGCCTTACGGACCGCCCGGAAAATTGGGATACAGACATTGGCATTGGCTGTATCCCAGTTTTCCAGGCAGTCCTTGCGCTGTATCCACCCTGTTCACGGAGGCTGCAGACAGCGGGAATCAGAAGCCGATAGTTCAGGTTCATACGAACCCAAACTTCGGCAAATTCGCTCATCTCTAGTCACCACTCAAACCAGGAAGTGGCCCGGGGACTGGAGCAGAGGACAGAGGACCCCTGCCCTGGAGCCAGGGAGGTAGGTGCATGCTGTTATGTTCGGCCACCTCCTCCCTGGCTCTTTTGGGGAAAAAATGCCCGACGCTGGGCTTCCCCTTTAAGTCCCCTGCTGCAGCTTATCTCCCATGCTAAAAATCCTACCGTCCATTCTTTTATCATTCGTAATGGGAAAGTTGAGAGACCAGTATGCACAGCCAATCTGGCTGAAGTCCAATGGGTTTGGCCGTCTTTATGTCACCAAATAACCTATATTACTGGGTTCTATTTCAAAAAGTTTTCGATTTTCATTGTTTTATCGCTCTTTTCTTTTCACAATTTCTCTTGATTACCTTCTCCACTGTTTTACATATTAGGTTTTCATGATCAGTTTAACAAATGCGCCCAAGTTTACCTATTTTGTTCAGACTTTTTACTTAACTTAGAATTCTATATATGGATATTTGTTTTGATGAATACCATATGAAATATTCCGCCCTTGATTATGAATAAATTTACATTGATGTGGATAGCATGCATACATTTACCCTGCTCCGTATGCACTTGGATTTTCTAAATATATTCTCCATTATTACTTGAACATTAAATTGTAAAAAAAAATGTTGCCGGCAATTAAAAATTAGGCGAAAAAATTATTCAATACAAGGCACAAGATGATCTGCATATCCTTTGTGCCTAATCTGGGAGATTGCAAAGGTAACATTTAATATGAATCAATCTAGCATTTTACCTTATGTCTGTGTCTAAAAATATATTGGATAGCTCCTGGTGTACATTCATTAATTTAAATGCGGTGGGGTCATTTAAAGATCACAGGAATGTCTCTGCGAGGCGACTTCCAAAGGGGGGGGGGGTGCATAGGAACGAGTAAGAGAGGTAGTTAAGGTGACATGTCTCTACAAAGAGCTGGAAGATTAAATGCAATGCAAAAAAATGATGTAGAAAAGTGAATAAAATAGAAAAAAATATACATATATTTTACACAAATATTTGGTCAAGGCAAAAAGTTATCATGGAGAATACATATTCAAACTATAATATATAAGTTAATAAAAAATAAATAAAATACTAGGAAAAAAATAAGCAAAAGAAAATATGAATATTATCAAGAATATCTTACAGGATTAACCCTTTCCCATCAAGGTGATTTTTCATGGCATGTTTTCCCTTTATTTTTCTTTTCTCCTTGCCTCCAAGATTATTTTTATTTTTTAATATAAATTGTCTAATTTAAATTTAAATAATTTTATCTTTAGTTTTTTTCTAAATTAGTTTACTTTTGTTGATTTACGTTTGTTTTTACTTTTCAGTCATATGAGGGGCTTATTTCCCGTGGAACAGGTTGTACTTATAATGGAATCTTTTATGTTATTAAAATATATACAGAAAAAGAAAAAAAATATTTGTAAGTGAAATTTAAAAAATCCCCCCTAAAATTCTACAACTTTTAAGGGTTTTTACACCATTCAACCTGAAGTAAAAGTGACTTGTTATCTTTATTACCGGGTCAGTGACAGGCCCAATTTATATAGTTTTTTTGTTCTGTTTAACTTTTTGTAAAAATAAATGAGTCTTTGTATCTATGTTCTGACCCCTATTGTTATTTTTCATCTATGGAGCATTATAATGACAAATTTTTGTTGTGCCGTGATTTTTAGTTTCAGCAAAGAAGAGACTTTTTGATCACTTTTTATTATTTTTTAAGGCAAGATCAATAATGCAAAATTTTTACAATTTAAACATTTTCAAAACATATAAAAAAATGTAATTTTGGAGGATTTAAATTGATTTTTTTAATTAAAATGGTAAAGAGGGGTCATTTTAATTATAAATATGGACGGAACAGCAGCTTCAATTTCTTTCCAGATTCAACCAAATACATGGACTCAATGGAGACAGCTCTGACAGTGGCTTCTCTCTCTGAGAACAATAGGGTCGGGCAGTTAAAATCCAACAAGCCCAATCCTTCTCTCACCTGACATCATTTGTTTAGGGAGAGTGATCAGGCCCCCATACAATTTAGACTGTTGACTGATGTCTGGTTCATCTGACATTTGGGTGCAATACTATAATGGGCTGTTCCTGCTAATTTGGTGGTTTTGACAGAAATTACGCTGATGTGCATGAGCACTTTTAGGCTCATGTTCACACACTGGCAGAATGACAACTGCTTTTTCTGGATGGCCGTCATTTAACGACAGATAACGGCTGCTATTTTATAACAGCCCTTGTTATACAAATAATGGCCTTTGTTGTGAAATATCGTCCATTATTTGCCATGACATGACGGCTGTCCGGAAAAAACAGCTATTGTTTTGACAGTGTGTGAACAAAGCCTTAAAGTGCAATGATTGTTTTTTTTTTTTAAGACACTTTGGGGGATGTTTTATTGAAAATGTTATTGTTATTTTACAAATATTGACCATAACAATGGGAGTTACAATCTTTATTTCCAGGCTTGTTCCGGAGGAGGATGTACAGAGAGCAGCATCAGTCAGGCTTCCACGACGGAGAGTCTACCAGAAGGCATCGGGCCACTCTACATCCACTCACATTCTTCTGGATCTTTTCATATTTCTTGGACAAAGCCCCAATACCCAAATGGTAAAATGCTCAGGATATACAGAACACAATATACCCGTACACATTTATTATCAAGGACTATCTCACCAACTTTACATAGACACTATAGACACAACGGCCGTGATTTATGCGGTACTTACGTAGTGCTGCAGGCTGAGGGAATCCCGGCCAGAGCGTATACACATAGTATACACTCCGGACGGGATCCCTAGCGGCACCATAGAAAACTGACATGTCAGTTTTCTGTGGCCACTATTCAGTTCCTATGCATTCTCCCATTGTGAGCTGTTCACTACAAAACTGTGTCAGAAATGAGATTTGTTCTGCTAAATGAAATGTAATGTAGTGAGTTTACCAGTAAATCTTTTCATATGTAGCGATATGCACAGAGCAGAAAAACGTCCATGTTCTTCTGAAGACGGCCTCTCTGAGGACCCGAGTGTGACAAAAGCCATTTGCAAGAAGCTGAACATTTACCCTAAATAATGCAGAAGTGACTACACGCTCCAGTCACAACAGCTTCAGATTGAAAACGCACACATAATATACACATATATATATACCGTGTTTCTCCAAAAATAAGACGGGGTCCTACTGTATATTATTTTCTTCTCTAGTGCTTATTTTTGGGATAGGTCCCGCCATGCTGTGTGTCCCACTCTTATTAGGCTCCTATACTGACAGTTTCCCTGCAGATAGGCCTCCATACTGTGTACAGCCACCCTTTGCAATAAGGCCCCCCATACTGTATACCTCTCTACCCCCTCTGTAGCTCTTACCCCCTTACAGTATACATCTCCCCTATAAAGGTAGTCCCCATACTTTATACCCCGCCTCTATAGTTGTTCCCCCATACTGTATACATCCCCCTATGCAGATAGCCACCATACTATATACTCCCCCCCCCCTTCAGGTTGTCTCCATACTGTATACCTTCCTTCCCCTCTGTAGTTGCTCCCCCATACTGTATACATCCCCCCTATGCAGATAGCCACCATACTTTTTACCTCCCTCTCTCCTCTGTAGTTGTTCCCCCCATACTGTATACCTTCCTTCCCCTCTGTAGTTGTTCCCCCATACTGTATATCCCCCCTGCAGGTAGCTACCATACTATATACCCCCCACAATATTTTATAACCCCCCCCCCCTCTGTAGTTGTCCCATGTACCCTCCGTCATTCAAAAAATAGATACAGTACAATATGGAACCAAAATGGAGAAACATTGTATCTGTTTTTTTATCTGAGTTAATGAGTCCTTTAGTTGCGATGTAGTTTAAGACTATGTTCACACAACGTAAGTAAATTATTAATCACGGCCATTGTTGCCGATTTGCAACCTGTCCATGATTAATCCTTTACCCATATTGTGCTGCTAGCCAAGGGATTCCCGGCTGGAGGGTATACACATAGTATATATTCCGGCCGAGACCCCTAGGGGCTCCGTAGAAAAACTGACATCTCAGAAAACTTGTCAGTGCACACAATGGGGTGTGCGGCTCCGGCTGCACGCTCCATTGAGTGCAGTGGCGAATTCGGATGTGCATCTGAATTAAACTGGAGTGAAGATCATCCCGATGATCTTTTCTGACACCGGCCGTTTCGTTACCTGGCCGGGTCACGGAACGGCCGGTGTCATACAATGTGTGAAGATGGCCTAAGATGCAGTTTTCGATAAAGTTTTTTGACTCAAAGCCAAAAGTGGATAAAAAAAAAAACCAAGGACGTTAATGTGTAAACATAAGATTGATATTTTATAGCAAAGTAAGCCCCACCCACTTAGAAAGCTCAATGCAGATTGGCCAAAAGTCGCTAAATTATGCACAAACCCTTTTTTAAAACTTATGGCCAATCTGTGCCGGATAAAGGACTTCAAAAATAAATTCCCCCCAAAAGACCAAAAAGACGGCCTCAATGTTCCTAGGTATCGTATAATAACTCCCTAATTATAGGATATTTTCTAATTGAATAGTCACCAGTCGTAAAGTGTACTTTAAGGCTGGGTTCACACACAAAGGATTAGTAAAGGATTTCACGCGGCGAAAGAGAAATCTGGTGCGGATCCCAAACTGTCATTTTCAATGAGATTACATAGTATGTGAATGCCGACTCCCTTACCCCCCCCCCCCCCCCCCCCCCGTCGCCAACCGGAGCACACTTTATCTGGACTGCGCTCCGGCTGCATCTAGGCTCCCAGCCAATCAGTGACTGTGGCGGGGCTATGCACTTATTGGCTGAGCTAGACCTACGGGGACCGGGAGTATCAGATGCAGCCAGAGCGCTAAAGGGGTATTCCACTCAGCGCTAAAGGGGTATTCCACTCAGGCATAGCTTTTGATATGTTGTCACTAACAATTCCTTCGATACTTCCATATTATCTATTCAGTCTCCTTCCCCCAGTTTGGAGCTGCTGCTTTTTGCTCAAGACACAAAAATCTGTGTGTGAGCTTTTCTCTCTGTCTCCCCCTCCTCCCCTCCTCCCTTCTGAGACGGCTGATGTAAACAAGTCCCTGACTGACTGTATCTGGCACATTGTAGCTTCTTTGTAATGCTGAGAGGGATAATCACAGTGAGTTCATTACCAACTTGACCTCATAATAACCCTCCCAGCGTTACAAAAAAGCTACAATGTTGCAGATACAGACAGCCAGGGACTTGTTTACAACAGCCATCTCAGAAGGGAGGAGGGGGAGACAGAGAAAAAAGCTCACACACAGATTTTTTGCATCTTCAGCAAAAGCAGCAGCTCAAAACTGGGGGAAGGAGACTGAATAGATAATAACAAGTATGGAAATAATTGTTAGTCTCACCACGGGCAGCAACATATCAAAATTTTTGATACCTCTTTAACGGAGCTCATATTTACATACTCACAGCGGGATGAAATCCGTTGCGGGCCTGTTGTGTGTGAAAACCCACCCATTTTTCGGTAAAACTGGACTTTAGGGATACAGTTATCATTTTATTTATTTCTCCTTTTCAAATTTAAGTAAGCATGAAAATAAATAAATAAATTCCATATAAAACAAAATGTGGCAAATTATTTGCAGAAATCTTGGTGCCTGTCCTATACCTTTAAAAGGGGCTAGCAAAAAATCTATGTGCTTGGCGTCAAAACAAGTGGAGCTGCGTTCAGATGCCGATAAATCTGAATATGTCTTAATGGTCAAGACAATTTAAAAAAAAAAAAAATGTTTTTTTTTTCTTTTTTTAATACAAATATATATATATATTTTTAAAATTTGTTTAATTTGTGTTATAAGTTCCCACTAAATATTAATATGTAAATATAGATGAAGATATGACATAAATTATTACTATACGGTATATTGTGAGGGATTGCTCCCGGTAGAATTATTTATAATATTTTTGAGTCCTATGTGTTTTTCAGGGACAGTTTAGGAAGTGGGTTTCATTGTTTTACTTAATGTAATTTTGAGAGTGAAAGGCAGATTGATATTTTTCTTAGTTTTAGCATATGAGGCTTTGAAATGGTTGCTATATATCTTGCATGTCCTTGTCTTAATTCATATGTGCATACGCATACAAAGTAGGCTATGAAATAAAATCTCTTCAAGTTCCCCAAATATATTGTAAGGTTGCTGTGACTGATATAACCCGAGTGCCCTTGAAACGCATTGAAGTACGGACATGCATTTTGCTGGAAGAGAAATTATCTGCGTGCGGATTACTGTTTTATTCAATGGCTAAAAAGGGTTTGTGTTTTTGATCAAAGTTAACGGGAGCCCCGGATCATTGCTCTGTGAAAATATGCGGCTCGGGATAATAATGGCGTCCTAGCCTATGCATTCACAATCAGGAGGAAAACAAGAGGAAGTTAGTAAATAGACTAGATCACTGCTACTCCCATCCCATGGAGGTGCCTAGGGTTTGTGTTGTATCATGAGACGCATGAGATATATATATATATATATATATATATATATATATATATATATATATATACATATATATATAGAGTGGTGCCTTGGATTACGAGCATAATCCGTTCCGGGAATGTGCTTGTAATCCAAATCACTCTTAAATCAAAGCAAATTTTCCCATAAGAAATCATAGAAATGCAGACAGTTGGTTCCACACCCCAAAAATAATCATTTATTATTCTGAATAACATGTAAAACAAATAAAACAAACATTCAGAAACATCAGAATCTGTGATATTATAAGTTACTGTACAGTAATGGAGAGGATGGGAAACACAAGGGCGGACAGAGACTGCAGGGAGCATGAAGTAATGAGTAGGGCAGATGTGGGCACATACATGCAGCGCTCTCTGTCCGGGGAGAGAGGGGTTACAGCTATGGAGAGATTACCCCCACAGTCCTGTCCCCTGATGTAAGCCCCAGCTTGAAGTGGATCTGCTGTGATTTGGAAGGTGAGGGAGACTTCCTGGGTCAGAGTACAGGGCTGTAGACCCTGCTATGCAGACCATGCCCCTCCCCCACTCCCCCTCCCACCCAGTACAGGGAGCTCTTACACCAAAGCAATGCTCTTAAACCAAGTCACAATTTAGAAAAACGGTGAGCTCTTAAACCAAAATGCTCTTAAACCAAGTTACTCTTAAACCAAGGTACCACTGTGTGTGTGTGTGTGTGTGTGTGTGTGTGTGTGTGTGTGTGTGTATATATATATATATATATATATATATATATATATATATATATAAAATTACTTTTTATTTATTTATTTATTTTTATAAATGTGTTACTTTTTACCTGGTTCACCCTAAAAGCTCCCATACACATTTAACAAAAGTTCCTGATTTTGGTGGAAACAGACGCATGATGATGTTCTGGGCAGAGAGAGATCGGGCATGCTGAATATCAAATGCCCGATCCTATTGTTCTCTGAAAGATAAGCCGCCATCAGAGGAGAGGAGCCTAGCCACAGTCACAAATGAGAAATCACTCGATCACATCTTTTGGGCAGGCATTTAGGTTATCGCTAGTTGGCCGCACAAAGGGGAAATCCAGCAAAAAAATAAAAAAATAAATCTTTCAAATCAGCTGGTGCCAGAAAGCACCAGAGATTTGTAATTTACTTCTATTAAAAAGTCTCAAATATTCCAGTACTTATCAGCTGATATATGCCCTGCAGGAAGTGGTATATTCTCTCCAGTCTGACACAGTGCTTTCTGCTGCCACCTCTGTCCATGTCAGGAACTGTCCAGAGCAGCAGCAAATCCCTATAGAGAACCTCTCTTATTCTGCAGACTGGAAAGAGCGCATCACTTCCAGCAGGACATACAGTAGCTGATAAGTACTGGAAGACTTAAGATTTTTTTTTACTAGAAGTAAATTATAAATCGCTGGCACTTTTTTGTTACCAGTTGATTTGAAAGTTTTTTTTGTGAACTACCCCTTTAAAAACATAAAAAATAGATGAGACATTGTATACAGAACATTCATCAAGTATTATGAAAAAATCTCCAACAGAGACAAAGCACAGAACAAAAATGAACAGATTGTTTTTAATGAGCAGAAGTAAAATGTATGGGAGCCGTCATCATCCCCTTTATTATATACTGATATGTTATTGTTTTGTCTTTACTATAAGATTGAATTTTACGGTTCTTTTTCTAGGTGTTATAACGTCTTATGGGCTGTACATGGATGGAATCCTAATGCAGAACTCTTCACGTCTAAGTTATTTTGTAGATGGCCTGGCTCCCTGGAGTAAGCATTCCTTCAGGCTCCAGGCTTGTACCGCAAAAGGCTGTGCCTTAGGGGAAAAGGTAAGACATTGGCAGCTTCTTGGGAGTCTTACAAACTCTCAGACTCTCAGATATTTGGTAATGTTAAATGACAATGAAGCCGGCTCCCATCAACTAATGCTGTGATAGAAACCACCTGAATGTGGCCTAAAACTGGGGTTAATAGAAGTTAAAAAGTCATAAAAATGTGATAAAAATAATAATTTTTCACAATGGATTTACAAAAAATTTTTTTTTTTTTTTTTTTTTTGCTTCCATGTAAAGAAAGGTTGCAAATAGAGATGAGCGAATTTTCAGTCAAACTCATTAAGATTTGATTGTTTTATTGTAATTTCATTAAACAGCCAAATAGTATAGTAGCTACAATACTGGGACTATTACTGAAGGGCGAATTTGTTAAAGCGTGTTGTTGTAAAAGTGTCAAAAATTGGGAAATTGCAATTTAAAAAAAATGTCAGTAATCCAGTCAATCCTCCAATTTCGGCCATTCCTCTCCTCTTTGTCCCTATATCGCTCTGTTAGTCTTTCCTTGCTCTGCTCTAACTGCCTGCTGCCATCCTGCTCCTCCTCCACACACAGCCGACTGGCCGCCTCTGTTACTGAACCGCCTTATATAGAGGGGGAGGTGCTGACATCACAGAGGGTCTTGCCGCTGATTTGACGGTTATGGTTAACCCCTTTCTCCCACCCAGTGATGCTCCAGACAGCATGTGCGGCCACCTTTTTTTTTTTTTTTTTTTTGCAAATTAAATTAGCAGGAATTCACTTCACAGAACAAAGCGAATTGACAGCGCGAAGGTTATGGCTGCTGCAGTGTGGAAAGGAATTATACAAAAAAATGATTAAGGGTGCGTTCACACCTACAGGATCTGCAGCAGATCTGCAGCAGATTTGATGCTGTGTTCAGTTATTTAAATGAAATCTGCTGCAGAAAATCAGCTGCAGATCCTGTAGGTGTGAACGCACCATAAATGAGTATTCTGAATAATAGTTGTTGATTTTTTTTTAATTGTGCTGGGGCCACCAGGAAAACAGTACATTCTCACCTTCCTGGGTCTCCCAGGAAGCTCCCTGAGTGATAGCCTCCGGCTTCCCACTAGTCACACTGGTTGCTTCTTTTTCAAACAGGTAATACCCCCTCAGCCTCACTGATTGCAACTGGGTCCTCCCCCTTTGTCAGTGATTGGCTGTGTGGGTCAATAGTGATCGAATTGTCCGTGTTTGGCTGTGTTGGTCAGTAGTGATTGGTTTGTCTGTGATTGGCTGTGTGGGTCAGTAGTGATGGGTTTGTCCGTGTTTGGCTGTGTTGGTCAGTAGTGATGGGTTTGTCCGTGATTGGCTGTGTGGGTCAGTAGTGATGGGTTAGTCCGTTATTGGCTGTGTGGGTCAGTAGTGATGGGTTTGTCCGTGATTGACTGTGTGGGTCAGTAGTGATGGGTTTGTCCGTGATTGACTGTGTGGGTCAGTAGTGATGGGTTTGTCCGTGATTGGCTGTGTGGGCCAGTAGTGATCGGTTTGTCCGTGTTTGGCTGTGTTGGTCAGTAGTGATGGGTTGGTCAGTGATTGTCTGTGTGGGTCAGTAGTGATGGGTTTATCCGTGATTTGTTGTGTGGGTCAGTAGTAATGGGTTCGTCAGTGATTGGCTGTGTGGTTCAGTATTGATGGGTTTGTCAGTGATTGGCTGTGTGGTTCAGTATTAATGGGTGTGTCAGTGATTGCCTCTGTGGGTCAGTAGTGATGGGGTTGTCCGTGATTGGTTGTGTGGGTCAGTAGTGATGTGTTTGTCAGTGATTGGCTGTGTGGTTCAGTATTGATGGGTTTGTCCGTGTTTGGCTGTGTTGGTCAGTAGTGATGGGTTGGTCAGTGATTGCCTCTGTGGGTCAGTAGTGATGGGGTTGTCCGTGATTGGTTGTGTGGGTCAGTAGTTATGTGTTTGTCAGTGATTGGCTGTGTGGGTCAGTAGTGATGGGTTTGTCCGTGTTTGGCTGTGTGGGTCAGTAGTGATTGGTTTGTCTGTGATTGGCTGTGTGGGTCAGTAGTGATGGGTTGGTCAGTGATTGCCTCTGTAGGTCAGTAGTGATGGGGTTGTCCGTGATTGGTTGTGTGGGTCAGTAGTTATGTGTTTGTCAGTGATTGGCTGTGTGGGTCAGTAGTGATGGGTTTGTCCGTGTTTGGCTGTGTGGGTCAGTAGTGATTGGTTTGTCTGTGATTGGCTGTGTGGGTCAGTAGTGATGGGGTTGTCCGTTATTGGCTGTGTACGTCAGTAGTGATGGGGTTGTCCGTGATTGGCTGTGTGGGTCAGTAGTGATGGGTTAGTCTCTTAAGTAGTGGCCAACATAACCCGTGGGGAGCTGAAAGTCAGCAACCTACCCCAATGGCTGTAGTTCTTTCTGCTCTTAGATCCATAATCAGGTCAAAATGGTGGCCTGGACAGTGGTCTGGACAAAGTCTCAGAATAAGAAAGGCTGGTAACATCCTCTCTCGTCCACAGTCCTATTCCTCTCAGTAGAGAGGCTGTACCAGAGCAAGGTCCTCCTTTCCCTAAGGACGGTTCCTAGAAGTGTGTGTATGTATTAGTGTTGAGCGAGCATAGCCCTCAGCCGAGCTTGAAGCTCAACCGACCACCTGGTTCGCTGCTTACCAATCCATGCTACTGTAGCGCAAATATTTAATTAGTTTATGATCGGCCTTACACACATGGCTTTTTTTGGGGTGGTGTTTTTCTTTCCTCTCTGGCGTTTTTGAGGCTCTGTGGCAGTTTTTCCAAAACGCAGCCTGCTGGGGGTGTGGCATTTTTTGCAAACTGTGGCTTTTTTTCTACCATAGACTTCAATGAGATTGTTCAGGTTGTCAAAAACACCACGAAAAAAATGCATGGTGAAAAATGCATTGGCAAAAACAAAGTAAGTCTTAGGGTGCCCCCACACACATTTTTTGTCTGGCGTTTTTCAGGCCAGAGAGTGGCGGCAGACAAAAAGTGTGCGTGAGGGCACTCTCAGGGTATGTGCACACTGAGTAATTTTGACGGAAACTCTGTCTCGGAATTCTCAGCCCGCGCACTGCGGCGGGTGCGCACGTCTCCGCCCGTGTCATAGACGGGTGTGAGCTGAGAATTCCGCAACGGAGTTTTCGTCAAAATTACTCAGTGAGCACATACCCTAAAACTCACTTTTTTGCAGAGGGACCATATGACCCTTTCACACCTTGAGGCTATGTTCACACTACGTAAAAGTACGGCCGTTGTTGCCATACTTTACACGTGTGTGCACATTGCCTCTGCTGCTATGGGATCCCGGTCGGAGCGTATACATACGTATATGGGATCCTGCACTGGGCCGCAAAGAACTGACATGTCAGTTTTCTGCGGCCGCAATTCAGTGAAACCCTGTCAGTTCACACAGTGAAGCGAGCGGCTCCGGCCGCAAGCTTCACTTTGTGCTATGGGAGGTTCTGATGCGGGCGCGCGCTGATGCGCCCGCATCAGGACCCTGCGGCCAAAAGATTATCCGGCCGATTCTGCAGTACTGGCCGGGATGATCCGTGCAGAGACCGGCCAGGTCACAGAACGGCCGGTCTCTATACGTTGTGTGAACATAGCCTGAATGTAAATTCAACCTCAGTTGCAATACATGAGCCATCCCATGGACAGGTGTGGTGCTGTTTCTGCGTTTGTTTGTCTATTCCTGCACTACCCCTTAGGTCAGGAAATGGTTACTGTCATGTCTTCTGGTCATACACTGCACGAAACACATAGAAAGAAAATTCTAAATCCTAATTGCGTCTACTTAGAGGGTTCCGTTTTACTGCTTGAATTGCTTCCAACCTTTCCCACAGCCTCTATGATAGAACAGAAATGCACAGTTTATTACCATCAAACATTTTATAGCTTCAACTACTTTGATGAATATTTACTCTTAAAAGCTTGCCTGGCCCGTCGCCAGAATAGTGTCTTCATTTTTAACTTCAAGTATGTTAGAAGTTTTTTTTTTTTCTTTTTTAAGTTTTTTTTTTTTTTTTCACAAAAAAAGTAGGTATAAAAAATGAAAATGAGTTAAATGTCAGAGAAATGCTTCAGGCTGGAATTATAATAAAAAATAAATAAATAAATCTGTGCAACTTGTACAGAATGAAGGATTAAAGGGAAACTCCACTTTCGATTAAAATTGGCTTTGTCTCCAGCGAAATGTTCTATTGTAGTAATAGATTAATGTCCTGAATCTTCTGTTGCTTTCACTGGGCTAGTTTTCTGAGTTTCTGAGAGTACTGTATGTTCACGCTGAGAATTAGGCGAGGAATTTTAAGCCGAATCAGCGCTTAATTTTACACTTATTCCACTTGAAATTCTGTCCCATGTCCCATTGTGTTCAACAGGATTTCCACGGTATGTACCGCCACAGATCCGCTTTCCGCCCAAACAATTGACATGTCAATACTTTGGGTGGATTCCTCTAGAGAGATCCCATAGAAGTTGTTGGGGCTTTGAATTTTCACTTTCTGCTTGAATTCCGCTCTCGATTCCACCGATTCCTGAAGAAGAGGGAATTTCAAGCAGAAAACTTTCCTCTTCAATATTCCTTGCTTATTCCTCAATGTGAACATACTCTGACTTAGTACTTTGAGTGCACAAGGGTGTAGTGAATGGAATATGGTTCTGAATAGTTTTTTTTTTCCAGCATTAAAAAGCCAATACATTCAGATTCTTTGAAGTGTACCCACCATTAAAAAACTTTCACTTGGACACGTCAAAACATTTGATCGGTCAATGTCTCACTGCTGTTTAGGAGGGACTTGGTTTCACCCAATTTTTTTTTTTTTTTTTAAATCAAACTATTTCACCTGGTCGGCTTTAGAATAATATTCTTTCATCATATCCTTCATTTAAGTTTATGTTCGGCCCACGTTGTCATGAAGACAGGTTCCCCTTAAGCCATAGTAAAGACTCACTGCAAGAAAACAAGAAAAGACTCACTGCACTACTTTATTATATACCAATGTTTTTTTCTTTCCATTGACAGACTGAGGCCTATACTCAAGAGTCTCAGCCGGAAGGAAACGTTTCAGTCCATGTGAACATAAATGGACCAAAGGATGTCCAGCTGAAGTGGCAAGGACCCGAGAAGCCCCGTGGTCTTATTACATATGATGTCATCTTTAATGGCTTGTTTTATGAGAAAGAAGGTACTGACTATGCGCTATTGTCACTCATTATAATATCCTTTTCCTTAAAGGGGTCACCTGGTTTGGGAATCCGATTGAGGAATCTTAAGGGGGGGGGCTTCATAAGACCTTCATCAGTAAGCTGGTGGAAAGACTAGAAAGAACATTTTTCTCTCTTAGGGTCCTAGTACACTGAGCGATTTTTAACGATTAACGATCGCAAACGAGATTGTTTATCGTCAACCTGAAATCGCTCACCATATTAGGGTGCGTTTACACAGAAAGATTATCTGCCAAAGATTTGAAGCCAAAGCCAGGAATGGATTTGAAAAGAGGAGAAAGCTCAGTCTTTCCTTTATGACCTGATCTCTGATTATAGTCTGTTCCTGGCTTTGGCTTCAAATCTTTGGCAGATAATCTGTCAGATAATCTTTCTGTGTAAATGGGCCCTTACACAGAACGATAATCGTTAGTTACGATTGTTACTATGATTGTTATTGCGATCGTTACTATGATCGTTTATTCCTTCTGATCCCAGAAAACAGTGAACAATGTGCAATTACACTGAACAACTTGAGCGAATGAATGTGGAATTACAGCAAACGATAAGCAAATGATTAACGATAATTTTAGGTTCAAATCTAAATCAACGATAAACGACATTCGAACGATTTTTCAATCGTTGCCTGCAATTACACAGAAAGATTATTGTTTAAATTCGAATGATTTAACTATTTTTTTGCATGTAATAGGGCCGGACATTGGAGTGTAAAGCTAATATGACTTTTGTTGCTTATGGTTCACATATTGTTGCATCTCTTGTTTATTGTTGTTTGTTTGTTTTTGTTTAGTTTTTACTATTCAGAGTTGTTTCTGACAATATCACCATTATAGCAGCTGCAATGTACTCTGTTCTGTTCGTTGTTACGCGGACCTTGCTCAGTCAGTTGATATGACGCCATTATGATGTTCATTATAAAACCTGTGAACATTTTATAAAACTTTATTAAAAAAAAAACAAAAAAAAAAAAAACACCAGAACACAGGCTCACAGGATTCATGAGGCATTCGCCTCAACATATACTGTGACTTTTTGCTGTCAGCGCTGCTTATGTAGCATGATGGATCCCGAAAGATTTCTGAGCAGACTACAGCTAAGGGTTCTAGAAAAGAAACTGTGAAAAGTTTTGATCGTTCTGGGTATTCAGACCCCTACCGATCAGGAGAACAAGACGGGAGCTCTCCCAACTTTCAAACAGTTCTATGGATGGAGTTCCCAGATGTGCTGATCATTTGTTGGCTCTTTTTCCTCACGCAGGTTAACTGGCCGAGACTGCAAACGTAGTCATGTTTTGTTTTTGTATTATTTGTTGTTGCATTTGTCTGAACACTGTCCTACTCTTTCTGCTCTGCTAATTGAGTCATCTGCCACACCCGCCTCACCCCTGCTGAGTTCCTCTGTTTTGCCTGGGTGACATTTCTTTCCACTCAATCTTGCTAGACTCTGGACCTCTGTTCTAATTACGTCCTGAACCAGATCCCTGATCCCACATGTATGCTTCCTCAGTCTGTTAACCATTTGCCAGCTATAAGTCTTATTTGTGAATCTTGCTTGCGTGTTCTGCTCTCTGTTTGCTATTTATGTCTTTTCCTAACTCCATTTCTGTTTCTTGACTTGGATTCTCACTTGCTTGGCTGCTTGTTTGGTTTTGACCCAGGCCTGTTGACCTTCCCGTGTATGTTAGCTTGCTTTTTTCTTGTTCTGGGTCATCACCTTAACATAAGAAGGGACCGTCTCCGTGGTTGTCCACAGTCACCTAGGACGGTAGGTAGGGTCAGCTGGTGGTACCAAATGTCGCACTGTCTGGGTTTTCCCCACCTCATATCAGGCTATACCTTACCTACGATCGTGAAACAAGGTAAAACATTCCAGGAGAATTTATAGGTAGGCTTTTAGACTGCATGGTACAATGTGAAGGTAAACCTCATAAGACAATCTAAAATATTCCGAGCATGGATGATATAGGATTCCAAAGAATTCACCCAAATAATACCTTATGCTTAATTCAACTGAATCTGTCAGATGTAATTCATATTCTAAACTGCTGACACTGTTAGATGCTGTTAGGACAAGGAGACACATGGTGCCTCTGATATATCTGTCTGGGCTTCCAGGATAGAGAGAAATGCTTTCACGCTCTGTTACAAGGAGTCGACAAGGCTTTTCCAAGCTCCTGAATAGCTGCCCTGGAATATATCCCCTCCTTTCTGCTTGATTGACACCTGACACCTGGAGTCCCAAGCAGGTACAGGTATGGGAGGAGGAAGTAAGGAGGTGTTACAGCCTCTCACTATATAATAAAAGCTTTTTTCAATTTTTTGGAATCACAGACAGATATTTAAAAGGTACTATGTGTCTCCTTGAGCTATAAGCTATCTAACTGTGTCATCCATTTGGAACATGAATTACAGCTGACAGATTCCCTTTAAACAGTTCATATAAAAACAAACTATATATACACAATATGGAGCCCTTGGAAGGAGTGACTTCTCACCTAGATGGCCACACCCTCTTTGCTATTGGTTGCCGGACTCCCCTCCCCTGAGGAACTATATTCTCTGCAAATGAGGGGATTAGAAATAAGTTCCAGGGCCATGGATAGAAAAAAGGTACTTCTCTCCAAGGTGGCAGAACCTGTAGGTCCCTCTTTTCTATGTTAAAAATTACATTTGAATTTAGGTTTATCTATATAGTAAGTATAGATATTAGTTTGCATTTAAAAAAAAAAAAAATCTTCTCGAGACAGGTGGTCACACATTACCAAAAATTTATTGTGGTTTACAATCAAATTTTTTTTTTTATATCAATATACAAAAATTGTATGCAAAATTCAAAAACATCTTTTACCTACAACAAGACAAAAAAAAAATCTTCCTATAATTTAATTTCCTTCTTCTTCTATGTTCAGGAAAAGAACCTCCTGTGCTCCAATCCCCAATGAACGATATAAAAGCCCTGTTTTGTGTACCGTTTTGTGAAGCATATGTGCCGGAGCGTTTAATATATGATAGGCAGTCTCTACTGACCTTGTTCAAAGCTTGCTCTGTCCCCTTTTTTATGCAATGAACACTTTGATGTCTTCTGCTGTGAAGCACTTGTTACATTATGACTTGTCGGACTGATGATCGATTTGGTTTTAAGAAAAAAAAAAAATCAGAAAAAGAGATTTTTTTTTTCTTTTTTACTGGGGCAAGTGACAAGCCCGACACCGTCCACCCTGACGGGAGGGTTGAATAATGTAAGAATCATACGTCTTCTGTTTAATGTCGCATTGTTTTTTGCAAAAAGAAAATTCTGCCTCTTCCTTCGCGTCGATTGTCAGGCCGTCTTTCAAGCCATCAAATCGGCATTAAATGTTGCAAGTCTTTGCTGCGAGAGAACTTTCAAAAAGTCAGGACCCATTTGCCAAACAGCCCTTGTAGAAAATGTATTCCGTTCTCGGCAGAATTTTCTTTCATTTCTTTCCACTGAGAACTATACTGATTTCTCCCAGTGGAATCTTCTGGAATTTATCGGTTCATGGTTGGCAGTCACAGATTAAGGTAAATGTCGATCTGTAATGACCCTCTACATGTTAGTATTGCAGTAAAGCCGGGCTTTTATGTCAAAGATATCGAAGAGGGAGCTATTACACATGACAGGGGTGATCAAGGGACTGCAATCCAAGGCAAGCATTATTAAATATTGACTAGTTCTGTGATTTATGTACAGCTAGAAGAAAAAAGTGACTTTTTAACTATTATATATTCTTCAGCAAGGAAAACCAGCCATTTATCTCCTGACGGCGCGAAAGAACTGACTCCCTGCATATTTTAGTGGTGGGAAAGCTGATCTTAGGAATCAGGCGCCTTCTTTCATCTTAACAATCTAGTTTGCTAATTTGTAGAGCAG
Source organism: Dendropsophus ebraccatus (assembly GCF_027789765.1). NCBI lineage: Eukaryota > Metazoa > Chordata > Amphibia > Anura > Hylidae > Dendropsophus > Dendropsophus ebraccatus. The sequence goes on from NC_091468.1 coordinate 11,259,103, forward strand.
GTAAAAACCCTGGAAATAAATGACGGGGCCTGACAGGTGCTCGCTGCCCGGACGGGAAGGGGAACATAATTGGCTGGAGGATTTAAAGGGGCCGCGCACCTAGAATGGTCTATACACTCGAGTTCTGCTTTCATAAGGTATTAGTACAATGGCGGAGAACTTATCCCGGGTCTAAAAAGGAGAAGAATAACGCTATATGTTATACTTGTAACTTCCCCGGTTCCTGAATAGTTTTAAAGGAGAACTGCAGAGAGTAACCTTACGTAATTGTATTATTTTTTTTAATACATTGATGTAATAAAGATAAATTACTTAATATAACATTATTAAAATAAATGCATTTTTTATTTATATATTTTACGTTGAGAAGCTGCAGTGGGAAAGAGGGGGCTGCCACCTATGTTTGTTTTGGGAACTGCAGGGCTGTCCAAGCCTGGTCCTCCATTCTGATCCAGCGCTGAGGCACAGTACTATACAGAGCAGAGCCGCTTTCTCCCCATGAATTGTATATTCCTTTTAGAATATACAGTAGCCAGTAGCCACTATTTCTGTGTTCACGTCCTACTAATACATGTGCCGTCAGTCTAAGGGTCCTATTACACGGATGGATTTTTAACGATTATGACTAACAATAAACGATTGCAAACGAGATTGTTTATCGTTCACCTGAAATCATTCCCCATACTACACAGAATGATGGCCGTTAGTTACGATCGTTACTACGACCGTTGTTGCGATCGTTACTATGATCGTTCACTCCACCTGATCCCAGCAAAACAATGAACAACGTGCAATTACACTGAACGATTAGTGGAAAAATGCGGAAAATTGACAGAACGAATGTGGAATTACAGAGAACGATTAACGATAATTTTTGGTTCAGATCTAAATCAACGATCAACGACAACGATCGTTGCCTGCAATTACACAGAACGATTATCGTTTAAATTCGAACGATATAACGATTTTCGCACTATAATTGTCCCGTGTATTAGGGCCTTATAGTTTTCCTTGTGTGGTCTGTTTTTTTATACACTTTTTCACAGCTATACTTCTGTAGACTGTGTGATCTGCCCTCTATGTATGCCGTCCCAACTCTCCACATACTGATCGGCTATGTATTACTCCCTCCTCCACCTCTTCCTCCTTAGCCAGTGCTCGCACATTTTTTACATCTTGCTGCCATATAAGAAAAAATAACAAACATTCTATACTTACCTCTCTGTCCCGATACGATCCCTGGCGTCCCTCGGTGTCTGTAGCCGCCACTTCAAAGAAGAGGTCATTTCAGGAATAATGGCGGTCACAGACAGCGGGGACACCGGTGATCGCATCGGGACACAGAGGGCGTGTGGAGAAGTAAGCATATAGGGGGAGATTTATCAAACATGGTGTAAAGTTAAACTGGCTCAGTCGCCCCTAGCAACCAATCAGATTCCACCTTTCATTCTTCAAAGACTCTTTGGAAATTGAAAGGTGGAATCTGATTGGTTGCTAGGGGCAACTGGGCCAGTTTCACTTTACACCATGTTTGATAATTCTGCCCCACAATGTTTATGTATTCTTATATGGCAGCAAGATGTAAAACATTTGTGAGCGCCTGATAATCCCTTAAGAGACAAGAAAATCCTCTGATTGACTGATCATTCTCCGAGTAGGAGTTACATGGAAGGTTTAAAGGAAAATTAATGAGAAAAAAAAAAGTTTTTCATTTTTCATAAAGGAAGCAAATCAACAATTAAAAAAAATGGAAAGATGGCCATAGCATAAAATTCTGCCTGGATTAAGGGGGTTGTCCAAACAAAACAAAATGTTGGAGATGGCTGGAGATGGTATCAACTTAGTAAACATACTATTCTCACTATCCTCCGATCCCCCACAGCTGTCCCCCGGCACTTCCTCTCCTTCCGTTCCCACAATACCTCAGCAATCAGTGACTGCAGCAGTGCCCCACCCCCATCACTGATTGGCTGAGCAGGCAGGTCCTATAGTGTCAGTATGGCTACAACCCTGAAGAAGTGGCAAACTGTAAGGGAACCGACATTCAGGGAAAGTGATTGAAGATTTTTATTTATTTTTATTTTTTTTACATCATTCCCTCAGACAATTCCTGGGTTTTATGGTGGATGGCTACCCAGGACTAGTAAACTGATCACCTATACAATAGCCGATTAAAGGGCAGTGTCACTTCAGCAGGGGCCACTGCAAAGCACAGCTCCATACTTTTAATAGTGTTCAGTATTAGTTAAAGGGACAGTCATCAAATAATGACTTATTGTATAAATAAACATATTTTTGGTGACATTTTTTCAAATTTTTCATCTTTCCGTCTATGCTATAAAATAATCCTGATATCTTTCAGTTTTCATTCTCACCACTGGGGCTAAAACTAAGCTGAGACTTCCTGTTGTGTCTGTGGTGATAAGAGGAGGCTGCTGTAAAGTGTTTTGTATAGCATTGTAGCATCATGTGACACCAGTAGATAGAAGAGACAATAGCTGCTCCCTGTGGAATGACCTCTTTCCAGGTCACAGAGCGCGCTCAGTAATGTTTTAAATTCATCTGAAGGGGACAGACTCTGTCTATTGTCGTCTATGTCCATGAGGCTTACTGTCAAGCATTAAATGCTGTTAAGAACAGCCCAGGCAACATGGAAGCCCCCATAACAATGTACAAATAAGTGAAATAAAAATAAAAATTACAGTCAGAAAATAGAAACAGTTTAAAATAAAAGAGCATTTTTAAGTATCCAAATCTAATCAGTAAAAGAAAATAATTTTTTTTAATGAACTTGTCTTTAGAAAGTTATATTGATTTGTAAATTACTTCAGTACTTATCATCTGCTGTATGCCCTGTAGGAAGCAGTGTATTCTTTCCAGTCTGACACAGTGCTCTCTGCTGCCACCTCTGTCCATGTCAGGAACTGTCCAGAGCACAAGAAAATCCCCTTTTAAAAACCTCTCCTGCTCTGGACAGTTCCTGACATGGACAGAGGTGGCAGCCAAGATCTTTGTGTAAGGGCGGGTTCACACTACGGAATTCTCGCGGACAATGTCCGCGGAATTCCGTCAGCTGTCCGCACGCACGGGCACGCGCTTTTCCGCCGGCTCCACAGACACCATTCTATGGGCCGGCGTATTCCGCGATCCGCTAAAAGAAGTGACATGACACTTCCTTCAGCGTATAGTGGAATACGCCAGCCTATAGAATGGTGTCTATGGGGCCGGCGGAAAGGCGCCCAGATGTGCGGGCGGACAGCTGACGGAATTCCGCGAACATTGTCCGCGAGAATTCCGTATTGTGAACCCGCCCTAAGACTGAAAAGAACACACCACTTTCTGCAGGACATACAGCAGCTGATAAGTATGGGAAGACTTGAGATTCATAAGTAAAAGCGAATAACAACTTTATATAACTTTATGACACCAGTTGATTTGAAAGAAAAATATTTTCGCCGGAGTACCCCTTTAAGATGCAGTGAACTGTAATACCAGTCACAGCCACTACAAAAGCTACGGCGCTGTGCCCAGTTAGCAGTGAAGAGGGCTCAATGCTCCATTTGAAAGCTGGACCTCGTATTAATCTAATATAATCTCTTTCTATGACTAATAAGTTATCGTAACCCCCAAAGCAATGAGTGCAATGTGATCCATTTAGCTTCTCTGTAATAAAACATAGCAGCTGACGGAAAGGGTTAACCCATACCATCTGCTTACCGTTCACAATAGGACGTATTTTATCCCCATAAATCAGCGGCCGGCGCACTTCTATTATTCTCTCAGGTCAGCCAGTCCAATTAAAATCAATAGCAGAGCAAGTGACACAATCAATCTAGATATTTGATTATGGATTTCCGCCTTTAAGTCCGCTTTGGCTACCTTTCGGAGAACTTCCCCAGAGAGCCCAAAATCTCCGTTGGCATCCATGAATGATGAACACCAATTGAAAAGTGAGATAATCTTCATTTCCATAATGCCTGTGTGCTCAGTAACGGGGCACTGCAGCAAGACTTTCTAAGATGGAATTGTCTCAAGCGTGTTATATCTTATGGAAAAATAGACGTATTGCTAAAAAGGGTGTTAGTCTAAAGCCCCTGGCATGGAAGATTTCCATGGGATTTGTTTGCCATACTGGTTTAACCCACTGGCATTAGAAACAGCACAAGCATGGCTCATACCGTACTGGAGGCAATGGCGTCTGTATTGTAGACTGTGTGATAAAAGAGGGAAATGCAATGCAATGGGGTCATTACGGATGCGGCAATACCAAATATGTGTATTTTATTCATAGGGGATCATTTATAAAGGGGGTGGGGAATGTGTATATTTATTTATTTAATTTATTTAACTTGTTTATTTATGTATGTAATTGTGTATGTTTAACTCTAACTTTTCAGGTACATCTTTAATACATTACAACACATGATCTGTGCCGTAAAGCATTATAGAGTGAACGAGCTGTCAGAACACTGACAGCTCATTCAAACGATCAGACCCCTGCTTCAGTGCAGGGGCCTGATCGTCCTAATCCATAGCAGCCCACACGCATTAAGCAGCGTCTGGGTTGCTATGGTGGCTCACGCGGCTCCGGGGGGGTCAGAAGGAGCAGCTCTCCCTCCAGATTCCCCATAGTCGCTGCAGTCCCATGGACCGCGGTGCCTATGGGGTTAACTGCCCGGGGGGAGCACAGCTGCCCTCTGGGCAGGGGAAGCAGGGGGAGGCTGTGTGACACAGCCTCCACCTACTACCCGATCGCCGCCAGGGGCAGCATGATGTTCCTGGAACGTCGTGTTGCAGGAACTACCTGCTTTACCTGACGTTCCAGGAACGTCATTTTGCAGCAAGGGGTTAATATTACAAACACTTATCCCCTATTAGTGGAAAATCAGCTGAGCATTTGGGAGCCAATTGACCTATGTTCTCGGGATTCCAGCGGTCAGACCCCCACCGATCTCCTCAGAATTGACTGATCGATACTGCGCATGCTCACACACTATTTCATTCAGTCTTGAACGACCTGGCCATGTCCAGAAGTCCATAAAGAATGAGTGGTCGCCTTCTTCCGTCACTCCATGCTCCAGTTCTGATGCTTATGTGTCCAGTGTAGGCACCTAAAGTGGTGGACAGGGGTCATCATGGAAACTTGACCAGTCGTCTGGCCCCATATACAGCATTCTGCAATGTCCTGTGTGATCGGACTCCTTTTTTTTTTATAAACTGCAGTAACCTTTTCAGCAGTTTGCTTTACAGCACCTCCTCTGTGGAATCAGACCAGAAGGGTTAGCCTTCACCCCACTCTCATCAATAATCATTGTGTGCCCATGACCCTGTCCCTGGTCACCGGTCCTCCTCCCTTGGACACTTTGGTTGGTACTGACCACCACATACCAGAGACCCCACAAGACCAGTCATTCTGCAGACGCTCTGACACAGTCTCTGCACCTCCCCATCTGGATCTGGTCACCGTCCCTCAGATTCTTACACTGCCCTATTTTTTCTGCTTCAATCATAGCTGATCGACATATGACTGTAACATTATTGGTCAATGATTCTGACCTATAGGCTCAGCTAAGTGCTAGGCTCTGTATAGTAGAGGATGCACTAGTCCCGTTATAGTAGCGTTACTCTTGATGGCGATATGCCATGGTCCTATGGGCCCATTATGAAGTCAGCGTCTTGGCCCAGCAGAGGATTCTCTGATACTCTGGGAACATTGGCTCTCCAGCTGTTGCAAAACTACAACTCCCATCATGCCTGGACAGTCAAAGCTAAAGCTAGAGGGCCGAAGGTTCCCTACCCTTGCTCTGATGGGCCAGTGAAAACCTCTCCTGTTTTTATTCTGATTATTGTATTTCATAATCCCATTCTGCTTTTTTTTTTTTTTGCTTAAACAGGTGATGATATCCACAGTATCTCCAATTCCAGACGGATACTTTATCAAAGTCAAGACAGCGATGAATGGGTCTTGGTTGACGGTCTGGTTCCCTTCTCTACATACACCATCATAGTAAATGCATCCAATAGCCAAGGTCATGTGACTAGTGCACCCATCAAAATCACAATGCCTCCAGGAGGTAAGTACAACAGTGCAAGTGAATCCAAAAAGTAGGGGGAGGGCGGCTAACGCCTTCACTTTGTGTCTGTGCTCTGTCTGGTTCATCTCAGTTGCTCTAGTCCATTTACTGTTGTTAGGGTGACTACACCTCACTGCTGGCTGGAACAGTCCTGTCCTGCTGTGCCAACAGAGATGGTGACTCACAGTGTGTAGGCAAACAGTATATTTATGTATGTTTGTCCTAGTGAGTATATACGTGTATAAACTATGTAAAGTAGTTTGCCTCCTTTTGTCACCTACTGCTTCCACGTAAGTCAATGTTTGAATCTTCAAATCTAAATCTCCTCCAGAAAGAAGAGTCACCCATCTGTAGACAACTGCTTCTGGATTCTTGTCCCTTGACAGGGGACTGACAGGCTGGTAGAGGACTAAAGAGTTAATACCCAGTTTCCCCCCCCCAAAAAAAAGACCTAGTAGAGTTTTTTCTAAATGGCTAAATATAAGGCCTCCCCCAAAAGTAACCTAGCAATGTTTTTTTTTTTTTTTTTTGGAAGCATGCCCGCCGAACAGGACACCAGGGCATGCTGCTGGGATTCTTTTTAGCCCGCCACTGATGTCCCCTGCCTTTACCGTCCGTTGTAGAGCAGCTACATGCAGGACATGAAGACCGTCAGCTGCCGCCAACCCTGATGTTCCCTTCAGTTGTAAATTTGTGCAAGGTGCCAGATGTAGAGCGCCCGTCTGCCGCTATCTTGTCGCCTGCTGGCATACTGTACACTATACCGTCCCTGCTGTGCTGTACGAGTGTGCTGTGGTGAGCTCCCCCTAGTGGCCAGCAGCCACCATACCGTACACTCTGCCCCTGCTGTGCTGGATGAGTATGCTGTGGTGAGCTCCCCCTGGTGTCTGGTAGCCAGCATACCGTACACTCTGTCCCTGCTGGGCTGTATGAGTGTGCTGTGGTGAACTCCCCCTGGTGGCTGGCAGCCACCATACCGTACACTCTGTCCCTGCTGCGCTGTATGAGTGTGCTGTGATGAGCTCCCCCTGGTGGCCGGCAACCACCATACCGTACACTCTGTCCCTGCTGGGCTGTATGAGTGTGCTGTGGTGAGCTCCTCCTGGTGGCCGGCAGCCACCATACCATACACTCTGTCCCTGCTGGGCTGTATGAGTGTGCTGTGGGGCGCTCCCCCTGGTGGCCGGCAGCCACCATACCGTACATTCTGTCCCTGCTGTGCATGTGACATGCAAATTCTTCATCATGAAAAATAAGTTGTCCCCTAAAAATAAGACCTAGTGAATCTTTGGAAGTAAAAATGTAAATAAGACATTGTCCTATTTTGGGGGGAAAACACAGTATTAGCTCTGACAGGATTACAGGATACAGGATTCCACTTGCAATAGCCAGCAGGGAGCAAGTTCTCTTCCTTCTGGAGAAAGACTACTTTGCATGTGTTCCCCCCAAGGAAGCATTGCATGGCAAATAACCCTCCACCCATCAGCTTGGTGGTCTCCTCAAGAAGACCCATAGCCCCCTTAGTATATATGGGTATACAAATGTATATGTACACTGTATATGTCTGACCCTCTCCCTATCCTGAGTACACTCTTGTGGAATGATCATAATAATATTATAGTAATAGAGTAATTAAAATATAATAGGATTTAAAATGCACTCTGCAGATGGTGATTCCAGATACCTCTATACAATGTAAACGACTGGTCCACTCTCCACCTTCTATTACACAGGGCCTGCTAGGGACCAGGACACAGAGGACAGGATCTCCATACCTTATCAGCTGCTGTATGTCCTGCAGGAAGTGGTGTATTCTCTCCAGTCTGACACAGTGCTCTCTGCTGCCACCTCTGTCCATGTCAAGAACTGTCCAGAGCAGGAGAGGTTTTCTGGTTCAATGTTTTTATTAGTTTTTTAAAGAACAAATTACAAAAGAGAAAGTCTATAAGCACTGACTTTAGTGCCAACAGTATAGTTACATGTTTAGAAACAACAGTAATAACATTAGGTATATTACATAAATATAAAATTGTGGTAACATACATTCAGCCTGGTAGAATTATATTAGGTGTAGCACCTCCTGAGCAAATTAGTGTGAAGTATACTGGTTTGCAAGTAAAGATAATATACAAAGTGAAGAGCGAAAAATAATATATTGTAATATAATGTAAATTTCCTCAAAGCCCATATGTGAGCTGCTCATAGAGGATTTCTATGGGGATTTGCTACTGCTCTGGACAGTTCCTGACATGGACAGAGGTGGCAGCAGAGAGCACTGTGTCAGACTGGAAAGAATACACCACTTCCTGCAGGACATACAGCAGCTGATAAGTACTGGAAGACTGGAGATTTTGCATGAGTCTTGCTGTAAAGCATGTCACTAAATGCGGTTAAGAACAACCCAGGCAATATGGCCGCCTCCATAACAATGTATAAAATTTGAAATAAAAAAAAAAAAATACAGTCAGAAAATAGAAACAAACTGGAATAAAAGAGTAAAAAAAGTTTTAGCATCTGACTCTAATCCGTAAAAGAAAATTTAGGTGACACATTCCCTTTATCAGTTCCAGAATTGTCTCTGCTACATCTATACAGACAATGACAGTAGCATTATCATCAGCATAGGGTAAATGTATAAGGAAACCTTATTTATTCACTCCATAGACTCTTATGACTATGATGAAGTCGACCACACAGAAGTCGCACTTGTGCCAACCCTGGTTGTAGACAATTAGACAATTATGAACTTCCGCAGATTACATCTCCTCACCTTACACAGTGCGCTGGTAGAATTTGCAGCCATCAGCATCCACCAACAATTAGCTCTATAATTTGAGGGGAATATCACTTTACTGTTATTTAACATGGCTGATATTATATATATATATATATATATATATATATATATATATATATATATATCCTTGAATCACTCTGTGGTAGTATTTGATTTGTTCACAGTTTACAATGTCAAAGATCAATTCCCATCAGTTCTGGTGTTAAAGGGTTATTATAGCTCATATATAATGATGTATGCACATGCAGAACATGAAGGACCATTTCTGCTCTCCAGATGACCCCTTTAAGATTTTAAATTTAGAATAGAATATTTTTTTTTTTTTTTTTTTTTTTAATTTTCACCCCTGAAGTACAACAAGGTATATATATGCATGTGTGTAGTGTGGAGGGGCTGGTCAGAGATGGTGACATCATTTGGGCGGAAAGGGGTCTGAAGCTCAAAGACCAAATCCAGCCCGGCCTCCTAAGACAGAAATAAATGATGCACCATTACATGACTAGAGGGAGGGGCTGGGGAGACAATACCCATTGTGTAGTTCTTCCTTTAATTTTTTTTTTGCCAGGGGTAAATCATGTAAAAGCTGCTGAAGCCACTTTTTCTTAGAAGAGTCTTCCAAACATGAGTCCGTTAAGAGCTTCCTTCAGCTTGACCCCCAGCGATTGTCTGGGTCCAAACACTGCAACGAGTACTTGTTTTTCCTGCAGCACACCCACAGGAGAAATGAAGTATTACACAATATTAATATTACTCAATGAACAGGGTGTGGCGGGTCCTCCAAGGGGATATCTACCCTTTATAGCGAATATGCAAAAGAAGAGCCTGTGGAGCCTCAACAAAGAGTCTCGAAACACAGGACTAGCCAGATATCCCTCCGGGAAGGACCCAGCCAAGGGGTGGCTCCTGTAAGGAAACCACCAAAACCACCATATTAAGTGGCCCTATAAGTCAATGTAATGACAAGGGAAAAAACAAGGCCAGGTATCCATCCACAGACAGCTGTTTCAGGGTGTTGTCCCTCATCAGTGTGGAGCAGGATTCTGGCTAGGTGGGAGCAATGCCTAGTAGAGCCATAAGAGAAACAGATCGCTGATCTCAGGGAGACCAGCCAAAAGACAACACTGCCGGCTGCTAGTGAAAGCGCTCAATGCAGTGAAATCTTAGGTGCATTGCCCCCTGGGAAACATAAATATGCAAAAGAAGAGCCCATGGAGCCTCAACAAAGAGTCTCGAAACACAGGACTAGCCAGATATTCCTCCGGGAAGGACCCAGCCAAGTGGTGGCATCTGTAAGGAAACCACCAAAACCACAATATTAAGTGGCCCTATAAGTCAATGTAATGACAAGGGAAAAACCAAGGCCAGATATCCATCCACAGACAGCTGTTTCGGGGTGTTGCCCCTCATCAGTGTGGAGCAGGATTCTGGCTAGGTGGGAGCAATGCCTAATAGAGCCATAAGAGAAACAGATCTCTGATCTCAGGGAGACCAGCCAAACGACTGCCAGCTGCTTTATAGTGAGGGACTCTTCTCAATTATCTAAGACTTTTCTAGTAGGTTTCCTATACTGAACAATCCTAACAGGAAACACTGGTGGGTTGAGCACACATTATAGGGATGGCCAACATGTTTGCATTGCTGTTTATTGCCGTTAATAAAGTGAAATAACTTCTGAATGACATTTTTTATTTGATGACCTTGCGATAAGTTAATGGTATAGATCATTAGGTAAATTGGCTCAGCTCCGGCTTTCTTTTATTTAATGACCTGGATGTATATTATCATCATTTAGGGGAATCATGCAGAAACCATGTGGCCTTAATGTGAATAGGTGTTCGTAAGTAGATTTACATTATGGCTGAGTGTTATTAATACAAATGCTCAATGATGTCTTCAATTCCAGCGCAATCATATTAAAATGAATAATAAACGAATCCGTGAGAATCGACGAATCCTTCTAATAGACCTGCGACGTTCTTCTTCATGCACCAAGATTTCTTGTAGCATGAGAATTGGGAATGTTCCATCCTGTTCTATTGTGAGGTCACAGGTTCACATCAAGTAGGTGACAAGTAAGAAACGAAAATAGACCATATGGCTTATATGGTATAACAATATACAATACAGTAGGATATAAAGACGATATAGAGGGTGTAGATGGGGAAGTCACCATGATGAGCCCCCGACTTTAAGAGGTAGTCCATGAAAATTGACTTTGGATAGGGGAAAAGTAGGAGATTGCGGGAAATCTGACCTGTTTGTCCCCCCCCCCCTTCCCCCAACAACAGATCTCTGCGTGAGGCCCCCGGCTTCTTTATTATGAATAGAGCCATGGTTCTATTCATTCCTATGGAGTGGCGGAGAGAGCTGAGTACGCTGGGCTTGGCTCTTTCCATCGGCTTCATAGGAATGAATAGAGCCGCAGTTTACATGCCATGCCTGTGGCTCTATTCATATTACAGAACCTGATACAGAGATCGGCCGGTGGGGGCCGGGGACTTTTAGGGAAAAAGTTGATTTTCATGGAATACCCCTTTAGGGTGCGTTCACACCTACAGGATCTGCAGCAGATTTGATGCTGTGATCAGTTATTTAAATGAAATCTGCTGCAGAAAATCAGCTGGTGTGAACGCACCATTAAGGCTACATTAAATGACACCCATCTTATACTCAGGTGACTTTGTAGAATAAGCCGTCATGTGTGTGTACCTGTGTGCACAGTTTCTTATGTAACATGCATATGGAATTTTTAGCAATTTCCCCCTCTGCACACTCCATCCCTTGACACTGAGCCAGTGGTGGGAGCTGAACTTCTATGATGTCTGTACACACACAGAAGAGACAATCCTACCCCTTATATCTCTGTAGCACACCCTCAGAAGTAGCAGCAGCACAGAAGTCATTATAGAACAGTAATAAGCAGTATAAACGGTAAATCCAGCGCTGGGATGAGATAAAAGCTAGTCGAACCCCGCCCTTTGTCTCATTCTGTCTATGAGCAGTTTTCACAAAGTCAGTGCTGAATTTAGGACGAGGGGTAAAGAAATGGGCCTGATTTGAAGAGAAAAAAGGGTTTTCTTATGGTCTGGGGAGATTAAATCTCCTGACAAAGTCCCTTTAAAAATAAAAGAATACATTATTCCTACCTGCCTGAGTTCCTGCTGCTGCATTCTGATGATGCTTGGTCCCTTTGCATCTATGAACACTTCCTGATTTTCTCTCTAAACTGTGACCCTGCGGTTGCCATGCAACAGTGCAGACACTTTCCCACAATTCCCCTTGCTGCGTGTGAAATGAAAACCAACTGCCAGTACTAATGGGACAGATCAGGTGACTGTGATTGAACTGAGCATGTGCGACCCAAGATAGTGGGGGCCTGGTGGGTCTTCAAACAGCGCAGGTGCATAGGGGATTAATGAGTTGATATAATTCAAATGATACTTTTTAAGAAATGCTTGTGCATTGGAATTTTTTTTTTTACTTAATACATCCCTATAGACCTAACTTTCTTTGTGACACCGCCCCTTTAAGGGGTCAATAAGGATAGAGAAATAGCGCCGCTCTTGTAAATTGGTTGTGTTTGGTATTGCATCTTGGATCCATTTGCTTGAATTATTTTGCTGTATTAGATCATTATTTTATCTATTTTTATGACTAGGACAATGTAGGATAAGAATGTTATACACCAACTATTATACTGTATTACAATTTATTTAGTATCCCCCATCATAGATTTTGGTATATTGGTATTTGGTATGCACAGAATTCAGCGTGCGTCTAATATTGGGTTGACATTGGTGATGTCCCTTAATTTGCTTAAATCTAATTGGCTCTTTTATCAGTCAAACTTGTATGGATTGGCAATTGATCAGGAAGGGTCAGCTATGACTGTGCATGTAGTTAAATAATGGAACCACAAGTTGAAGGCATTGTTGCATAGTAATCAGCAGAACACAGAAGAACAAATGAGGATAAAGTCAGATGGCAAGAGGGAAGTTTTCCCGTCTACTCAAGTTCAAAACAAAGGCATTCCACAGTATATAAATTTTAAATACACTTTATTTTGCCTCAAGACTTGAAGTTATCTTTTTTTTTTTTTTTTTTTTTTTTTTTTTAAGGTCAACTAAACTTTTTTTTTTTTTCTAAAAGTGCATCAAAGGAACAAAGGAAAACAGAAAAGATGTAAAAAAAAAAAAAGACAATGCACAATTAGTATAACCATCTGAGGTTTATGCTGTATTATCTTTTTATTTAGCCTTGTTTTCTGAGATTAGAAAAAAAAAATAACTCAACAAGTCATTAATATTTTTTTAATATTTCAAACAAGCTTTAGAATCTTATAAATTCTTGAAGTGTTTATTTTTTGACAAACTGGAAATTGTACTTTTTATTTTTAAACACTTGACATTTTATATCCCACTATTATTATTATTTATTTTTATTTTTATTTTTGCATTGTTATGCAGCCTTTTTTTGGTAAAATGTAAAATAATAATCAAGTTACTACAAAAATATTAAGAATTTTTTTTTTTATTACTTGATTTTTTTCCAGTTCCATATATTATTTACAAATATTTTATGCTATTTTTTTTTTAATAACCATAATACTTTACCAATGTTTCCATGCCGATGCTTTCCTAATCTCCCTCCAGTCCCCTCCAGTCTTCCATCTATGATATCATTAGAACTAATCACTGGTCTCAGCAGTACCTTTTCAACATCACCCAGGTCAGTGATTGCCTGTGGTAGTCACACGACATGTCATGTCCATGCTTAATTGCTTTTTTTTTTTTTTGCTTTTTTTGCTTTTTTACGTTTTCTGTACAGTTACTGTGTGTTCACATTCAGTAGCAGACAATCCTGTGAGTGCTTGCATTGTATGGTCAGCTCTCCTGTCACAAAGCACCAAAACTTCTGTAACCGCACAGTGACATTATACTGACTGAATTGTTACATAACAAAGAGCATTGTCTCCTGGTAAACTGCAGAGCTGAAAGTAGCAACAGTTAATAATATAACCTTCATGATGTACAGGTGTCTTTCCCTGTGTGAGTGCACAAAGGACGGGGACTTCCTGTGTTTGGTCTCTTTTTTGAGCAGAGAAAAGACCAAATGTCATCACAGAAGGAGCACAGTTTGGCCTTATGTATAACGTATATTACATGGCTTAGTAAACAAAAATGAAATATATTTTATATAAAATTATAAAAGAGAGAAAGAAGAATATATAAACTGATCCTACAATTAGCAACCGACTGAGGTCCAGCAGATGATATGATTCTGAGGGTCCTAGTTCCATCTATATAAAACAGTTACCTATATGGATGGAGAAGCTACCGGCAGTCATCTGGTATAGGAGATCAGTGGGGGAGAGAGCGGCATGGTTACAAAGATCAGGCACGCTCTGTGAATTAGTGCTTTATCATGAAAATAAATGTACTCTTAGTTGGCCAACCCCTTTAAATATTGATTGGCTACTTTTTAAGTGGTCAGACTGGACTAAACATCTGTACTCACGTGCTGGGATCTCTAGCCACTGCTTCCCTGAGGGTGCCCAGTCCCCACTTCCTGGTCTTCTCTTGACACCATCGAATCCTGATTCAGCCAATCACTATTTAAGGTAGAGTAGGAGTAGGTCCACGCTGCAACCTAGTAATTGACCGAGCAGGCACTCGCTTGTATTGAGAAGAGACTAAACAGTGGTGAGAAGTAAGTACTGGGAACCATCAGGATGACAGTGGCAAGGGATCAGGGCATGTGAGTATGATTTTTTTTTTTTACTTTTTAAATATAAAGAGAAAACCCTTTAAGACTATAGTAATTTTCATGTAAATACCTAGTTTTTAAGGGGTATTCTGCTTAAAACTAACTTTTCATATGTTGTGACCCATGGTGAGACTAGCAATTCCTTCCATTCTTTTTTATTATCTATTCAGTCTACTTCCCCCATTTCTCAGCTGCTACTTTCTGCTGAAGAAACAAAAAACTGTGTGTGAGCAGAAGGAGATAAGTGAACTGTTTTATTGATGACAGCAGCAGACAGGGAATATGTTGGATCCTATGAGAGGCAGTGACCATGATGTTAGTCAGGGCAGGGGGGCATGTGACAGGGACATTGTCATGAAGGAAGGAAGAATACATCAGGAAATCAAATGATGGACGTAAAGACAGCAGCGTGAGAGGCGTGGCTGCTCCAGTGACAATGGTAGTGAATATTTACAGTTTCCCCATCTACAACAGATGGATCATTAGCACATCTTAAAAAACTTTACATTACACAAAAAAGGGCCCCTGGACCCCCGCCAAAAGGCATTTTTGCCCTGAGATGTGATGACGTCACAACCTGGGGGGAAACGCCTGACCTGGCTGGTGGACTGGCCGGCTGTTCAGCCAATCAATGGCTAGAACGGCGTCCCACCCCAGTCACTGACTGGCTGAGCGGACAGTCCATCAGCCGGGTTGTGATATGTGCAGGACCACGATCGCGGAGCCCAGCGCGGGTCCCAAGGCTGGTCCCACCGCTCACCGCAGGCACAGGGAGAGGTAAGTTCCTACTCATTATCAAATTCCCCTGCCCCTGTCGGTACTTCTCTTTTAAAGTGTAACTGTTTAAATTTTTTGGCAGAAATCAATAGTACAGGCCATTTTAAGAAACTTTGTTATTGGGTTTATTAGCCGAAAAATGCATTTTTATCATTTAAAAGCAGTTTGAAGCTCTCCCCCCTGTTTTCATGGTTCTCTTATGGAGAGGGGAGGGGTGGAGGGAGATGAGGCACCAAATCAGGACAACAAGGAGTTAATTTACAGCTACATTACCAGGCTATCTCCTCTGAAGTCAGCACTGACCTCTCTGACCTCTGAATACCGGTTTTCACACAGGTCCCACTGTGTAATCCTTTGTTCTCTGCTCTCTGCTGGCGACTAATCTCCCCCCTCCCCTCTCCATAGATTACACAGGGCTCGACTGATGTAAAAGAGTTGAGATTTCCAGATAATGAGCAGTGAAAGAGAGAGGAGTGAGGGGGGGGTGCTGGGGAAAGGCTTTTTGAATGAAGATAATGGCATATTTGCCTAATAAACCCAAGTACAAAGTACAAAGTACAAAGAAAAAAAATGACAGTGACACTTTAAGACTCTATCAATTGTTTTCATTTGTATTTAATGTTTCCTTACAGAAGTTGCAAACACATCTACCAAAAGAACGTGGAGCAAAAAAAATTAAATTCAAATTTTTATATATGTCACAGTTTACACTATATTCAAAAATATCAAAATGCCATAATGTTAAAAAAAAAAGAAGTTAAAGTTATTTTGTTATTTCTCTTTCTCTCTAAAGTTCTTCATTTTGCCTCAAGCAAAATCCAACTTACCCAACATGTGTACAAAGTCTCAAAGGACTTATTTAGGGTAAAAAAAAAATCTCTAAGAACTCTCTGTGAAGTCTTAAGAGTTACCAGAGGGCAAGTCAATGAGAAAAATGCAGGGTGGTTTTTGCCAAGCCATACGGTATGCTGTAAAAAAAAAAAAAAAAAAGTTTCAAGTTTATGCTTTAAACAATGCACCAATCAATATCTCTATGCTGTGTAATATGGTCAAAGATTCACGTACAGCTAAAATAGTGTGCCGAACCAAAAAGTATCGACCATAAAAAGGATTTAGAAACAAACAACTCTAAAGAATAGTGGGCAATCTGGGTATGACCAACACAAACGCAAATTTGTAAACAATATACAGCAAACTAGTGGTCTAATGTACAGAGTTAAAGGGGTACTACCTTCAAACAGAAATTTTCATAAGTTGTTGCCCATGGTAAGACTAACACTTCCTTCCATACTTGTTATTATCTATTCAGCCTCCTTCCCCCAATTCTGAGCTGCTGCTTTCTGCTGAAGACATAAAAATCTGTGTATGAGCCTTCCTCTCTGTCCCCCCCTCCCTTCTGAGATGGATGAAGTAAACAAGTCCCTGACTGGCTTTGTTGCTTCTTTGTAATGCCGGGAGGGTTATTCTGAGGTCAAGTTGCTGATGAACTCATTGTGATTAATGCTTCAGGCATTATAAAACTGCTGCAAAGTTGCTGATAGGGACTTAAATCAGCCGTCTCAGAAGGGAGGAGAAGGGGGAGACAGAGAAAAAAGCTCACACAGAGTTTTCTGCGTCTTCACCAGAAAGCAGCAGCTCCGAACTGGGGGAAGAAGACTGAATAGAAAATAACAAGTATGGAAGGAATTGTTAGTCTCACCATGGGCAGCAACATATCAAAAGCTATGTTTGAGTGGAAAACATGTTGCAGATGATCAACAAAAAATAAATACTACTAATAAAGTCTGGTTAGGTAGGAATCATTACAGCCCTGTCCTCACCCACTCCTCTGTCGCTAGCTACTTGGACAATCCACCCTAAATGGTGGCCCCCAATTGGGTGATGGTACCTACACTGGGATAGGTGCATAGGATTGAGAGAGAGTTGAGATAGAGCAGGTCAACACCAAAGGGGCATGTATGACCAAAAACACTAAGATGTGAGAAAAGCCCATAACAAACCAAAAGGGTCAAAACCAGAAATCAGAAACAGGTCAGGCTGGCTGGGTCAATACCGGATGGTCACGTAAGGCAGGGTCAACAGGATACCAGGAAAGCTGTGCGCTGAACAAGGTAAATGCTACTTACCCTCAGAGAGACCAATCGCAGCCAATAACTACCCAACTGGAGCATCTGAGCTGGCCCTGATTGGCTTGGTGCTCTAGCCTTCTGATTTGCAAAA
Organism: Dendropsophus ebraccatus; assembly: GCF_027789765.1. Taxonomy (NCBI): domain Eukaryota; kingdom Metazoa; phylum Chordata; class Amphibia; order Anura; family Hylidae; genus Dendropsophus; species Dendropsophus ebraccatus. The sequence continues at coordinate 11,276,737 of NC_091468.1, forward strand.
CCCTGCACTGCATTCTGGGAAACAGAGTGATGAAGCCTTCTGTCCATTCTCCTGACAACCTGGGGTGGTACCTCTTATCAATGGGTCTCCCAAAAACACACCACTTACCTCTCAGTGAACAAGCCACTCTGACCTTTAGACTACCAAAAATACCATGATGAGCATGCCACCCCAACCCACCAGTGCTCTAACAGTAAGTGTAGCCTACCAACGTTCCACTGATGGACAAGCCCAAGCCTGACAAATACATTGACCAATCATGGGACTTTTAGACGTTGAAAGTAATGATAATAAAGTGTGTGATTTACATAATTTTTTTTAAGTAATTGGGGTAGGGGGGTGGGTGGGTTTCAACCTACAGAGGACCAATATGATTGTTGCTTTTCTATGGCGTTCTTCTTCTTCTCTTGTCTTCTGCTATAGAACTTTTTGCTTTTGTTGCCTTCATCTCGCGCCTATAAAACACCCTATATCAATACTCCTAAGTACAACACACCTGAATATCTATGAACTTCTTGCTTTAGTGGCTAATAAAAAAAACTATTACAATTCCCAAATTCAAATGTGAAGACGACATATCTGTCCGCAAAGCAGATCAATACGAAACATAGTACAATGAAGGTCTCAAAAAAAAAAAAAAAATTATCCCGGCACTCACGCAGACTGATAAATTTCAGGAAAAATAAGTTGCGCCCCGGCATATCTCTTGCCATTTTCAATCCCTAGTCATGTAATGACACAGCCGAATCACTACAGATGGAAATCTAGTGAAAAATGCTCGGCGCCTCTGTAGCAACAATATCCAGCCAGGACCTGAATTATTTGTTGGTACAACTCAATTTCAACACTGATTCCTATATTAAACTCTGCAAGAAGATATTCGGCAATGACCCAGTTTATCAAGAGCACACATTGTGGTGCCATTTATTTCATGTGTATTCATAGTCTGCCTGGTATCTGCATCTCTCAAGTACGCCCGTTACGGCTACTCCTCGTAGGCTTTCATTTCTCATCAACGCTCTTCATTGTACATTGATAGAGGGGAATCATGTCGGTATCCACTCTGGCAGATGCAAAAACATCTTGACGGTTACTCAGAGGAATTGTGTGTGGATAATATTTCATGAACACTAGAGATACA